>NC_049232.1:9423373-9525390 GCF_011100685.1 Canis lupus familiaris
ACCTGAAAATCAGCACAGAAGGCCCCTCCCCCAGAAGACCAGCTAGACGGACAAGTTCCAGGGGAAGTCAAGGGACTTCAAGTATACAGAATCAGAAGATACTCCCCCGAGTTGTTTTTTTTTTTTTTTTTTTTTGATTTCTGATTGCTTCCCCCACCCTTTTTTTTCACCTTTCTTTTTCTTTCTCTTTTTCTTCTCTATTTTCCTTTTTTTCTTCCTTTTTTCTTTTTATCTTTTCTTTCCTTCTTTCTCTCTCTTTCTCCTTTTCCCAATACAATTTGTTTTTGGCCACTCTGCACTGAGCAAAATGACTAGAAGGAAAACCTCACCTCAAAAGAAAGAATCAGAAACAGTCCTCTCTCCCACAGAGTTACAAAATCTGGATTACAATTCAATGTCAGGAAGCCAATTCAGAAGCACTATTATACAGCTACTGGTGGCTCTAGAAAAAGCATAAAGGACTCAAGAGACTTCATGACTACAGAATTTAGATCCAATAAGGCAGAAATTAAAAATCAATTGAATGAGATGCAATCCAAACTAGAAGTCCTAATGACGAGGGTTAACGAGGTGGAAAAATGAGTGAGTGACATAGAAGACAAGTTGATGGCAAAGAGGGAAACTGAGGGAAAAAGAGACAAACAATTAAAAGACCATGAAGATAGATTAAGGGAAATAAACGACAGCCTGAGGAAGAAAAACCTACGTTTAATTGGGGTTTCCGAGGGCGCGAAAGGGCCAGAGGGCCAGAATATGTATTTGAACAAATCCTAGCTGAAAACTTTCCTAATCTGGGAAAGGAAACAGGCATTCAGATCCAGAAAATAAAGAGATACCCCCTTAAAGTCAATAAAAACCGTTCAAGACCTCAACATCTAATAGTGAAGCTTGCAAATTCCAAAGATAAAGAGAAGATCCTTAAAGCAGCAAGAGACAAGAAATCCCTGACACTTATGGGGAGGAATATTAGGGTAACAGCAGACCTCTCCACAGAGACCTGGCAGGCCAGAAAGGGCCTAAGTGAGAAGAACACACAACCAAGAATACTTTATCCAGCAAGGTTCTCATTCAAAATGGAAGGAGAGATAAAGAGCTTCCAAGATAGGAAGGAACTGAAAGAATATGTGACCTCCAAACCAGCTCTGCAAGAAATTTTAAGGGGGACTCTTAAAATTCCCCTTTAAGAAGAAGTTCAGGGGAACAATCCACAAAAACAAGGACTGAATAGATATCATGATGACACTAAACTCCTATCTGTCAATAGTAACTCTGAATGTGAACGGGCTTAATGTCCCCATCAAAAGGGGCAGGGTTTCAGACTGGATAAAAAAGCAAGACCCATCTATTTGCTGTCTGCAAGAGACTCATTTTAGACAGAAGGACACCTACAGCCTGAAATTAAAAGGTTGGAGAACCATTTACCATTCGAATGGTCCTCAAAAGAAAGCAGGAGTAGCCATCCTTATATCAGATAAACTAAAATTTACCCCGAAGACTAGTGAGAGATGAAGAGGGACACTATCTCATACTTAAAGGATCTATCCAACAAGAGGACATAACAGTCTTCAATATATATGCCCCGAATGTGGGAGCTGCCAAATATTTAAACCAATTATTAACCAAAGTGAAGAAATACTTAGATAATAATACACTTATACTTGGTGACTTCATTCTAGCTCTTTCTACCCTGGATAGGTCTTCTAAGCACAACATCTCCAAAGAAACGAGAGCTTTAGATGATACACTGGACCAGAAGGATTTCACAGATATCTACAGAACTTTACATCCAAACTCAACTGAATACACGTTCTTCTCAAGTGCACATGGAACTTTCTCCAGAATAGACCATATACTGCGTCACAAATCAGGTCTGAAGCTATACCAAAAGATTGGGATCATCCCCTGCATATTCTCAGTCCATAATGCCTTGAAATTAGAACTAAATCACAACAAGAAGTTTGGAAGGACCTCAAACACGTGGAGGTTAAGGACCATCCTGCTAAAAGATGAAAGGGTCAACCAGGAAATTAAGGAAGAATTAAAAAGATTCATGGAAACTAATGAGAATGAAGATACAACCGTTCAAAATCTTTGGGATGCAGCAAAAGCAGTCCTAAGGGGGAAATACATCGCAATACAAGCATCCATTCAAAAACTGGAAAGAACTCACATACAAAAGCTAACCTTACACATAAAGGAGCTAGAGAAAAAACAGCAGATGGACCCTACGCCCAGCAGAAGAAGAGAGTTAATTAAAATTGAGCAGAACTCAACGAAATTGAGACCAGAACTGTGGAACAGATCAACAGAACCAGGAGTTGGTTCTTTGAAAGAATTAATAAGATAGATAAACCATTAGCCAGCCTTATTAAAAAAAAGAGAGAGAAGACTCAAATTAATAAAATCATGAATGAGAAAGGAGAGATCACTACCAACACCAAGGAAATACAAACGATTTTAAAAACATATTATGAACAGCTATACGCCAATAAATTAGGCAATCTAGAAGAAATGGACGCATCCTGGAAAGCCACAAACTACCAAAACTGGAACAGGAAGAAATGGAAAACCTGAGCAGGCCAACAACCAGGGAGGAAATTGAAGCAGTCATCAAAAACCTCCCAAGACACAAGAATCCAGGGCCAGATGGCTTCCCAGGGGAATTCTATCAAACGTTTAAAGAAGAAACCATACCTATTCTCCTAAAGCTGTTTGGAAAGATAGAAAGAGATGGAGTACTTCCAAATTCGTTCTATGAGGCCAGCATCACCTTAATTCCAAAACCAGAGAAAGACCCCACCAAAAAGGAGAATTACAGACCAATATCCCTGATGAACATGGATGCAATAATTCTCCACAAGATACTGGCCAATAGGATCCAACAGCACATTAAGAAAATTATTCACCATGCCCAAGTAGGATTTATCCCCAGGACACATGGCTGGTTCAACACTCGTAAAACAATTAATGTGTTTCATCATATCAGCAAGAGAGAAACCAAGAACCATATGATCCTCTCATTAGATGCAGAGAAAGCATTTGACAAAATACAGCATCCATTCCTGATCAAAACTCTTCAGAGTGTAGGGATAGAGGGAACTTTCCTCGACATCTTAAAAGCCATCTACGAAAAGCCTACAGCAAATATCATTCTCAATGGGGAAGCACTGGGAGCCTTTCCCCTAAGATCAGGAACACAACAGGGATGTCCACTCTCACCACTGGTATTCAACATAGTATTGGAAGTCCTAGCCTCAGCAATCAGACAACAAAAAGACATTAAAGGCATTCAAATTGGCAAAGAAGAAGTCAAACTCTCCCTCTTCGCCGAAGACATGATACTCTACATAGAAAACCCAAAAGCCTCCACCCCAAGATTGCTAGAACTCATACAGCAATTTGGTAGCGTGGCAGGATACAAAATCAATGCCCAGAAATCAGTGGCACTTCTATACACTAACAATGAGACTGAAGAAAGAGAAATTAAGGAGTCAATCCTATATACAATTGCACCCAAAAGCATAAGATATCTAGGAATAAACCTAACCAAAGAGGTAAAGGATCCATACCCTAAAAAATATAGAACACTTCTGAAAGAAATTGAGGAAGACACAAAGAGATGGAAAAAATAATCCATGCTCATGGATTGGCAGAATTAATATTGTGAAAATGTCAATGTTACCCAGGGCAATTTACACGTTTAATGCAATCCCTATCAAAATACCATGGACTTTCTCCAGAGTTAGAACAAATTATTTTAAGATTTGTGTGGAATCAGAAAAGACCCCGAATAGCCAGTGGAATTTTAAAAAAGAAAACCATATCTGGGGGCATAACAATGTCAGATTTCAGGTTGTACTACAAAGCTGTGGTCATCAAGACAGTGTGGTACTGGCACAAAAACAGACGCATAGATCAGTGGAACAGAATAGAGAATCCAGAAGTGGACCCTGAACTTTATGGTCAACTAATATTCAATAAAGGAGGAAAGACTATCCATTGGAAGAAAGACAGTCTCTTCAATAAATGGTGCTGGGAAAATTGGACATCCACATGCAGAGGAATGAAACTAGACCACTCTCTTTCACCATACACAACGATAAAATGGATGAAAGATCTAAATGTGAGACAAGATTCCATCAAAATCCTAGAGGAGAACACAGGCAACACCCTTTTTGAACCGGCCACAGTAACTTTTTGCAAGATACATCCACGAAGGCAAAAGAAACAAAAGCAAAATGAACAATGGGGACTTCATGAAGATAAGAAGCTTTTGCACAGCAAAGGATACAGTCAACCAAACTAAAAGACAACCTACAGAATGGGAGAAGATATTTGCAAATGACATATCAGATAAAGGGCTAGTATCCAAGATCTATAAAGAACTTCTTAAACTCAACACCAAAGAAACAAACAATCCAATCATGAAATGGGCAAAAGACATGAACAGAAATCTTACAGAGGAAGACATAGACATGGCCAACATGCACATGAGAAAATGCTCTGCATCACTTGCCATCAGGGAAATACAAATCAAAACCACAACGAGATACCACCTCACACCAGTGAGAATGGGGAAAATTAACAAGGCAGGAAACAACAAATGCTGGAGAGGATGCGGAGAAAAGGGAACCCTCTTACACTGTTGGTGGGAATGTGTACTGGTGCAGCCACTCTGGAAAACTGTGTGGAGGTTCCTCAAACAGTTAAAAATAGACCTGCCCTACATACAACCCAGCAATTGCACTGTTGGGGATTTACCCCAAAGATTCAGATGCAATGAAACGCCGGGACACCTGCACCCCGATGTCTCTAGCAGCAATGGCCACAATAGCCAAACTGTGAAGGAGCCTCGGTGTCCATCGAAAGATGAGTGGATAAAGAAGATGTGGTCTTTGTATACAATGGAATATTCCTCAGCCATTAGAAACGACAAATACCCACCATTTGCTTCAACGTGGATGGAACTGGAGGGTATTATGCTGAGTGAAGTAAGTCAGTTGGAGAAGGACAAACATTATATGGTCTCATTCATTTGGGGAATATAAATAATAGTGAAAGGGAATATAAGGGAAGGGAGAAGAAATGTGTGGGAAATATCGGAAAGGGAGACAGAACGTAAAGACTCCTAAATCTGGGAAACGAACTAGGGGTGATGGAAGGGGAGGAGGGCGGGGGGTGGGGGTGAATGGGTGACAGGCACTGGGCGGGGGGTCACTTGACGGGATGAGCACTGGGTGTTATTCTGTATGTTGGTAAATTGAACACCAATAAAAAATTAATTTATTAAAAAAAAAGAAAATCAATGTCAAGATATACTTAAAATAATAATAGAAAATTAGGAGGAAATTATAGCAATTTAAAGTAGATCACCTTTGATAAGTTATTAGCGAAACTAAGATAATTTTTATTATGGGTATACAGATAATAAATTATAGAAACAAAAATTACTTTTAAATTGTAGTTTAAAAAATTAAGTAATATAAAATATCACCCAAGAAACAAAAATTACTTTTAAATTGTAGTTTAAAAAATAAAATAAAATAAAATAAAATAAAATAAAATAATAAAATAAAATAAAATATCGCCCAAGAAATCTCAAATGTTGGCCCCAGGCATTTAGCACTGATGCCTCTGTGAAAAGATTTGTGGTGAGTGTCTACTTCTTCCTGGGGTGATTGGGTTAATTTATTAAAAACTGGTAGAACATTACTTTTTCCTTTTACGCAAACTCCCATAAAGAAACTTAACTACAGGTAATTTGACAAAAGTTAAATATCCTTTTATTACCATAGGAAGAAGTATTTTTACCACCACAGGTAGTAAAAGACAGCCATTGACAGAAAATATATAACTTTTTGCATCTAATCTGTCAGAACACCCATTTTGAAGTGCATTTAAATGAAAATGAAAACATATTCATCAAAGCAGCACAATGCCAATTTTCAAGAGAATTTTAGAAAATCAGTGTTTTCATCAGATTGTCAGAGGCAAATGAGAATTGCCATTTTGAACTAATAAAGAACAGAGAAGGGAAATTGACTTAGATGACTAGCGTCATTAAAATTAAGTGGGATGTGAAAATATTTAAACAGAATAAGTGCTGAAAGTAAATTAGCTATTTCAAATGTCTTCTGTTTGCATTTGCCCAATTTTCAGTCCTAAACCCTGACATTGTGACTTAGAGTTGTAATTTTCTTTATCCATCTTGTATGAAAACACTCAGCATACAGTTCCCTCTTGATGCATATTTATCGTGTTAACAATCACCCAGGAACTGTTTTAAGACTTTTGTTACAAAAAAAAAAAAAAAAAAAACCACAAAAAAACAAAAAAACAAAAACAAAAAAACCCCACCTTTTGTTACTTAATCTTCAACTCTGTAAGATCACCACCACATTAAGAGGAAGAAATTTGTGCATAGAAAGTTCAACTTGCTTACCCAATCTACAATAAGTACTAAGTGACAGATTTGGGATTCACACTCAGAGCTTCCCCCCGGCCCCCTTCCCAGTGCTCTTCAAGTGCCTTACCTTACAGTCATAAATCTGACTCAAGCGAGATCATTACAGAAAGTAACCTCACTTGTCCCTTTTCATTCAAGCTACACATTCCATACGGAGTTAAGGCAGAAGTCAAAAGAGAACACAGGGAGAAAGGTTAGGGACACCAGCCATCTCACAATTTTCTTGCTTACTCAATCCCGTGATCTTCATTCTACCTTCTACCACTCGTCAGAGGCAAAAGCCAAGTAGACAAAAATTGAGAAGGCTGACTTCGAGCCTTTTAGTTTTCTCTTTATCTTCCTTGTACTTACGCTCACACTTCTCCTTGGATAGCAAGAGTCCGTTGTTGCTTGGACTCTTGCTCCAAGAGTTAACAAGAGGGTGTGGCATTTATTATTTAAGCTTCTTCTTGAGAGCTGGCATTCAAGCCAGTGCCTGCCCCTCTAGTCAGTGGCTTTGACCTCTATACAATATGCTTTTGGGGAGAGTTAAAAAGATAAGCATTGTTTAAAAACTCCCATAGCTGGTTCATTAAGTCAGAATTTCCACTGATACCTGCTAAGTAATGGCTCTGGTAAGCTTATACTATATTAAAGCAGTATTCAAAACAAAATACAGCCTCTCCTTATTCAAGGAGAAACTGAGTCCAGTTTCATGTTAATTTAGCAGAAAGGCTTTCCACACTCTCTAGTCATATGACCAAGCCAATTACTTAACTGTCTGAGGCTTTCTTAACCTTCCTTCTTTATGACTAAGGTCCATTCTTTTGGGAGAAGAAATTATGTAAATGAGGTTTAAAGCCAAAATATTCTTTGACAGAAAGGATATGTTTTATTATGAAAAATATTGTTTCTTCAGCTATTGTAAGTTAGCTAATAAATACCAGAGAAAAGCTCTACACACTTCCGATTATTTGAATTCATTTCTCTTTACTTATTTGTAGATTTATGTGTGTGTGTGTGTGTGTGTGTGTGTGTGTATGATTTTATTTGCTTATTTATGAGAGGCCCAGAGAGAGGCTGAGACATAGGCAGAGGGAGAAGCAGGCTCCCCGCAAGGAGCCGATGTGGGACTCGATCCTGGACCCCGGGATCGTGCCCTCAGCTGAAGGTAGACGCTCAACTGCTGAACCACCCAGGCGTCCCTGATTTAGATATATTTCTGTTCAATAAATCTCAAATGTCTACTACTATCACTGATAGTAGAGTTACAGCAGTTAACAAGGTAGCTCATAGATCCAACTCTTCTAGGGTTTACATTTTGATGGACGTTTATTTCTTGAGGATTTTTTTTCTTTTTAAACAGTCAGTATGAGGCAATTTATTATCGACTCACCTAGTTCTATGTATAACTGTAGCTGTCCATTTAGAAGAATTTGCAAATTACTATTAAATGTTAGAAGGCCTACATAAAAATTAATAAGTAAATAAATATGTTGACATGTGAGAACGACTTCGGGACAGAGCGCCTCAGGAGGCAGTTAGTTACATAATTATATTCATATGCATTTCACTATCATTGGATCATGTACCAGATTAATGAGATTAGTAATGTTATTGAAGGTGTTGCTCTGCTTTCATTGATTATTTTTAGTTGATATCTCACATACTACAATTTAATCCAATATCACATAAATTCCATCTTTGTTTATAAGAGGACAGTCACATAAAAATGTTTATCAAGGCTGTTATACTCCTTTAAAACTTGGAAACTTTGAAGAATGTAACTACATATTATTAAGCAGAAGTACTTTAAAAAGAGGAAGTACTCAGAGAAAGGAATCATAAACTAATTATCCCAAGTTTGCAAACTATTTCCCCCAGATTTACATTATTTTAACTTTTAGGATGAATTCAGTGTTTTTGCATGAGTACTGCACGTTAAAATGGGAATTCAAAAGTTCTTAAAAATTACTCCAAATTACTAAAATGTAATCATTTTCAACATCTGTTGAATGTCAAGCTAGTTGAGTACCTTCAGTTATGCCTGTATACACCTGGATGGATAAATGGAAGGATAGATACATAAATAAATGGTGGATGGAAAGAGGAACAAATTGAATTACGCTACAATTAAGTAAATATTAAATGTAACTATACTTGAACTCATCAAAAAATGAAATAGGAATTAAGCTGACAGTGTTGAACTTTAAATGTTTCATAAAAACACATTTATTAATACATAAAATACTCCTGTGATTAAGAATAAAGGTTAAAACATATTGAGATAGCTAAAATTTTAAATTTTATTCTTAGATAGTATCAATTTAATCCTGCCATTTAAGATGAAAGTAAAGCATTTGTACTCACCTCTTCTCTTTCAGATTTTGTACCTTTTTCTATTTTGTAAACATGCATTCTCTTCTGTAACCATAATCTATTTTATTTTATTTTTTTTTTGTATTTAGATGGATTCACTGCTCTTCCCCATTCATTTTACAATATTCATAATATTTAAGGAGTTTTTAAAAAGTCATCTCTGAGTTGGCTGGATTTCATTGTCATATTATTTTTTTTTGCATGCTTTTTATTTTCTTTTAAAGATTTTTATGTTTACTTGAGAGAGTAGAGAATACAAGTGGGGAGGAAGGGCAGAGGAAGAGGAAGAAGCTGACTCCCCGCTGAGCAGAGAGCCAAGGTACAGGTGGGTGGTTCAACTCCAGGACCCAACCCAGGATGAGTGAGAATCATGACCTGAGCCCAAGGCAGACTTAACCAACTGAGCCACCCAGGTGCCCCTTTTGTATGCCTTCTCAATTAAGGCTCATGGATGATGTATTTCTGAGAATTCTGTTTGCTTTTAAAATTTTCTGATTATCTATGGTTTTCTTGTCTTGTTTTTTCCTTCTGAGAGGATACCCGGAACACTCACTACCCTGTAAGACAGAGATGTATGTACACACTGAAATTCCTGCCCTGGAAAACTTGAAAGTTGACCAGCCAACCATCTATTGTACTAAATACAATGACAGTTAAGCCCCAGATTTTGTATGAGTTCTCAGAAGAGGAAGAGTTTGGGCAAAAGCACAGAAATGGGAAACAATCATGCAGAGGTACTATCAGAGTTTTGACATTGTGGGAGCACATGGTAAGATAAAACAGGATCACAGAAATTCAGAGAAAGAGACATGGCCTGGCCCTTGAAGGCCCTGAAACCCAAACTTTGCTTGTAGGAACACTATAATAAAACGATGTCAGTCAATTCCTACTCCACTCCTACCATCACACTCTGCTGTGTGCTTCAAAATCCCACTGTCTTGGGATGCCTGGGTGGCTGGGCGGTTTAGTGTCTCCCTTTGGCTCAGGGCTTCTCCCCCTGCCTATGTCTCTGCCTCTCTCTCTCTCTCTCTCTCTCATGAATAAATGAATAAATCTTAAAAAAAGAAATCTCACTGTCTTTTGGCACGGAGTATCACACTTGTCTTTTCTTCACAGCATTTCTGAGTTGGCTTTATCACAAAGTTGACTTTCTCAGCAATGGCTCTTTTAGAACACACGTGTTCCCTGAAAAAACATTTGACACACATTTGACAATGTCTGCCAGGTGCTTTTGAACTTGAAAACAACTTGGCTACAAAGAATATCTCAGTTTCACACCTTCTTTCTTTCAATACCTGCAGATACTACTATACTATTTTCAAGCAGTAGATTTTGCTTTATGGATTGGTGAAGCCAGCTTAATGTTAAGCCCTTACAGGGACTTGCTTCTTCTCCTAGGGCACCTGAAGAATTTTGTTTGTTTCTTTTAAGATATATATAAAACTGGGATTTATAAATTTCTGTAAGTTGTATCTCATTTTTTTTTCTGAAAAAATATGTACCCTTTTCATTTGTGGCTTCAGTTCTTCCTGTATTCTATGGATATTATATCCCGATTAATTGATTTATCTGTTAACCTCTTTGTTGTTATGTATCAGCATGTGGCTTTTCTTTTTTTATTCATTGTCTCCTAATTAATTATATATCTCTTCCCTTTACATTTACCTCAAATCAATATGCCAGTTTTTCACTTTGAAACCTTTCTTCTTTCGGGTTCTAACTTGTATATTTGTCCCATTTTGACCTTATTTAGAGTCTTTATTTTTCCCTCTGCTCTCAATCATCCATTTTCGTAACTTTGCATTGACTTGTCATCTTGTCCTAGAGCTCTTGTTTTGGGGAATATAGTTGCTTAAAACCTATGGTATGAAGAACTCTCATGCCATTGTTCTTCTGTTCCTTGGGTTATGTTTAATTTCAAACTGGGGATTTTTCCTTTATTTTGTCCTGTTTTGTTTTACTCAGTGTGTTAATATAGTTAATGGGCCTCGCCCCACCCCACCCCCGCCCCATTACTCTTGTTTAATTTGGAATTTGTATTCTTACCTCACCATATTTTATTCTGGGAGTGAATTTACTCTGACATGCTTTGTTTTTGTCTTGCTGTGGTAGCTGACATACTCACTCTCCCTGCGTCTGGAAGAAGATGTCCAGTCCCCCAATCCCTAGAGCCTCTGAATATGTTACTTTAAGTGTCAAAAGAGCCTTCACAGAAGGGAGTAAGTTAAGGATTTTGAGAGAGAAATATTCTGGATTGCCTGTGTGGGGCTGATATAATAAAAAGAATCCTTAGCAGAGGGGAGTAAGAGAAAAATTGAATAGCGATGTGCGATGGAAACGGTTGTTGAAGCGATGTGTTTGAAGATGAAGGAAGGGAACAAGAGCCAAGGAATGCAGGCAGCCTCGAAAGCCTGGAAAAGAAAAGAGAACAGGTTCTCCCCTGGAGCCTCTGGGTGGAACCAGTGCCACTAACACCTTGATTTCAGGCTGTGAGATCCCTATCAGACTTCTGGCCTCTGGAACTGTATGTGAGATAATAAATTTTTATTTTAAGCCACTAATTTCTTCTATTTTACTGTAGCAGACATAGGGAATTAACACAGTAAAGGATGTTTAGAACAATTCTTCCTTAGATCTGGACATAATCTGAGCCATTTTACTTTTGGGTGGAATTCTTTCTTTTTTTTTTTTTTTTTTTCATTCCAAAGGGTATTCACTCTTAATTTCATGAATCTCCTTAGTCACTAGTCTGGTCAAGGAAATATTTGTGGTTATTTCATTGATTATGTTTTGTTTTGTTTTTCTTTTTGTTTTAATCTCTGATTGCCAGTTCCTTCCTGGTGCTCTGCTCTGTAGGCATGTATTTTAAGGGGCTTGACTTCTATCCCTGGCAATGAATTCTGTCATATGTCCCTACCACACTTTGCTTACCCATTCCTCTGAAGTTGGAAACTAAACTAACATGACAGCCCCCTGCTAGTATAAATAATGGTATTAGTATCAGCCTTGCAAAGGTCCCTTTAAAGAATGAGATTATAGGATCATGGCTTATATGCTTATTTAATTTTATAATATGTTGACTAATTGTTCTTCAGCATGGCTGCAGAAGACATTTTAGATCATGAAGATTTGTTTTTTTTTTAAACCCATATCCTTATAATCATGTATATAGTTTGAGCAGTTTGACCTAACTTTTACCAATGTGATACATGTAAAATAGTATCTAATTTTTGTTTTTACTTTATCTGATCGGTAAGAAGGCTAAGCATTCTTGATGAATGTGCCTGCCATTCAGTGACTCTAAGAGGCTGAGCCCCTAGTAAGTGAAGGGAATGTACAGAGGCAGCACCCACTGGGGCCAGAGAAGACTGAAGGAGGCTCGAGACCATGGCCTGGTTCTAGTGTAACTGATAAATAAAGGTAAATACAGATTGTCCCTGAGGGAGGGGGGTGTATGCAGTGGTGGATGGGGGGTGGGATGGAGCTAACCACAGAGTTTGGTCTCTGTACAGAACCCAGCTGTTTCCAGAGGACATAGACTGGGGCCTGGAACAGATGCCTGGAGAATGAGACTTCTAGGCTTGACCAGAAGAGGATTCATTATGAGGGCCAGGGAATGTAAATCTAGGGGTTTTCTCTTTCTCCAAACCTCTTGGGAAATAATTAGGAAAAGAATAGCAAAAGAGACAGTGGCTTGTTGTAAAAATACACGAGCCTATTCCCAGTGGTGGGGGAAAATTCAAAATATTTAGGGTTGTATAGAATTATGAAATGCCCTCAAATCCACACCTATACACTCACATATACCAAAGCTATAACTGTTTCACATAAGTTAAATAATATTACTAATAAGATCTAATGTGAATTGTTTTCTATCATTCAGGCATGGTTAAACCCTAGTTCTCTCAGGTATTGCCTTCTCTGTGGGGAGATTCAATGATGTGGTTACTGTAGACACAAGAAAGAATGTTCTTTAGTTAATCCAAGTCCTCTTTTCTCTTGTTTTGATGTCAAGTGCAAGATACACAAATTCAAGTTGATGATAGTTCCCAGTGGATGAAAGCAATGGCTCTAGTCTGAGTTGTGGCAGTCCTTGAATCCTGTGAGTATCAGCAGGGTTCCTGGTGTGTGCTGATGTAATCCCTAGGTCACAGAACACTGATGCTGGCTTGCATCATAATAGCCCTGTTGGTATGTTGAGCACTGGTCAGGACAGTGATTTAGTGAGGAAGTAGTTTCTCAAGTGATTTGTTGTTCATGAGTGTACGAGTGAACTAGTTTGATTCTTTGTTATTGTTAGCCGACTCTCTGAGTTGAGTTTCAGGGAGAAAGGTACTGATTGGAGTCACTCTCTGAATAGGTGAACCATGAAGCAGAAACAAAAAAGGAAGCATCTAGAAAGTACAAGTTCCCCCCAAACTGTCAAGAGGTCAAAAGGTATGTGTTAAGCATCTTCTCTGAGCACAGGGTGACAAGGAACTGCCTCTAAAGAAAGGAGGAGAGAAGAAGGGAAGTGGGGGAGGGATGTGTATATATGCTAGTCTTTCTGAGGGCTCAGATAGTCTCTGAGAGTCAAAAGAAAATTCAAGTGACCAAAACCTTGTCTCTGCAGCTTAAGACCTGTGCCATCTCTATGTCACTCTGGGTTACTGCACTACAGACTTAGTGAGTGGCTGATTAGTACTCTTTCTGTGGAAATTGTATTTTCCTATATTTTATTTCTGTCTAAGGGCATTGATGTAGTATAGGATGTTATTATAAGTTTTCCAGTAGTACTTTCTCCTGTTAATGAGGAAGAAAATGTGGCTCATAGAAGTAAGGAGAAATTTTTAAAAGAGCACTTGAAACTGGTTGTACAGGGGTGAGAGTATAAAGTCAGAATTTACTTACTCAGAAGCAAAAAAGAATTTTGTCTCAGACTATGAGAATGTAAATGCGGGGTTCCTATCTAAAATGCAAGAAAAGGGCAGAATATGTACATATACCACTGTTTAATGATAATGGTTAAATTGAGGAGATTGTTTCTGAAGAAATGGAAAACTGAAGTAGTTCTGGTTGCTATGGAAATTAAAAGTAAACAAGTAACATCTAGGAGGAGAAACCATTGTTCAGTGCTGGGGAGTTGGGGGAGGGCAGATTAAGGCTAACCCTGAAGTTACAAGTGTTGACTCCTACTTGGGAAGAGGACTTGATATTTCCAACAATGTATGTGCTTTCTGGGGAGAGAAGCCTGGAAAGTGAGGTTATCTGTATTTTACCTGCAATAAAATTAGTCCGTGTTGAGAGTTGTTATTGAGTGTAAAGTATGAGACATGGAAAACATGTACTCATAACTGTGTTTCCCATATACACACATATAGAATATAAGTGTGCCAGGAAAAGGTAATTAATATCAAATATAATTGTCCACTTACTCTGTACCAGATCCAATTATTTGCCTCTCAAAAACACATTACATCCTTACGTCATTAGTGAGAGTAGATTTGGCCCTTGTAACTAGTACACAAATGAATCGGTTTCTTGCTTATATAACAATTCAGAGTATATAAAAATGGAATATGGCAAGTCTCCAGGGCTGATAGAATCTTTGCTATCATCAACCTGAGCTTTAAAATAGACCCTGGATTATCAACATCCCAACTACCTGAAAAGTGAAGAGCATGGAGGGACCCAGAAGAGGTATTTTTGGTTCTGTTTGGAAGGGTCACATGTCATTTCCAGTCATTTTCCATTTTCAAAAACTTAATCCCATTGTCAGAACTGCCGCAAGAGATGCTGATAAATACAATCTAGTAGTATGTCCAGGTAGAAAGGAGATAGCTTGCACTTTCTGCTCCAGTTACAAGGAACATTGTACAAACCCAACTCCTCCTGATAGAAACACAATAAATGAACCATATTATGCTCTCCATGAAAATGGAGGCTATGTGTGTTCACTAAACATGTCTTGTTTATACTCTTGTTGTTTGTTTAATGGATGGATAAATTCGCAAACACCAATCATGGGTCACATCTTTATTATTTTTGTGTGATTTCTCAGCAAGTACTAACTTACAAGAAGTTCTACAGCATGAACAAAGTGCAGTGGCCTCAACTTCAGGCCAGACAGCAAAGGACTCTTCTTCCTCTTCAGAATGCTTCTGCACCTCCTCCCAAGAAAAGCTCACTGGTGCTGGTAAGGAGAATTTATTGAATAAAATGGAATCTAGGCAGAAGCCAGAGATGAACTGAGTGATTCTGATCATCAGTTGATGAAAGGCTGACCAAAACAGAAAGAAACTCCAACTGTATCTCTGTCTTCTTCTCTGACCAGAGGTAGAAATCATCACTTGCAAGGGGAAAATACTTAAAAGGAGTGGAGTAATCCCAAAAAGATCAGCAGAGAGCAGTGTTTTATTTGAGGAAATGGTGGGAGAGGGTCTGGGTATGAGAATTTTACCAGAGAAACATGGAAGGGTAGGTCAGTGTCAACCAGCAAAAGCACATATGTTATCCCGGTGCAGACTCTCTGCACTCCTTATTCTCATCTTTCATTTCCTTATAATTTCCATATGCACCTTAATTCTCTATGCCATGTTTTTGTTCCTGCTACACAAACACAGATAATTTTTCTGACTTCTAAAACCCAAGCTTAGTTATCCCTGTTTTTAAATGTCATAGAAGCATACAATGTATAGTTTTTGTCTGGTTTCTTTCACTCACCATTACATTTGTGAAATTTATCTAATATAATTTATATATAAATATAGATTATATCTATGCACATGTATTATATATAAATATAGTCTCGAGGTTCATTTATTCTTTCTCTTAAAACCTTTGATTTTTACATCCTCTAATGTTATTTCATTCTTCCCTTATATTTCACAAATATGCCGAGTCTAGTCTCGAAGAGAATATTAAGTCCCATAACAAAATATAACACTGTAATCCGTAGACATAGGACGCAGAATCTGTACACATGGATATGTGCTAAACTGAAACCCAGAAAGCGTACATACCATTATCACTTACACAAAATTCATCTCATATTCAGATTCACAAGCACCAAATCAATTACACTTTAAGCCCTAGCTCTGTTTAAACCAACATGTTAGGAACATATAGACACAAAGCACATTGCACCCATCACACCGTTTTGCCACAGTAGGTATGTAATGCACATATCAGACATATCCATAAGAGGGGATGATGATATTTAGCAATTAACTAATGAGCCACGAGCTTGGTTAGCATGGAAAGAGAGACATGACATAAAAATAAAGAATGTGTTCTTCAAAAGTTAAGATTTTGTCTCGTTTGAGGCTGTAAAACTCTAGGAGATAGAATGCAGAGGATAAAAATGTAACAAATATAAAGGAAGGCAAATGGTACTGAAAATTCTAACCAAGATGAATGAATATGAAGACCCACAGTAACAGGATCCAAATAGAAGAATAGGATGCTGAAAGATACCAATTCTCCGCCCAAACTAAAGATTACTGTTCAGAACAAAGTAAGTATTTCCATAGAATCAATGGGAAGAATAGGTTAGGGCAAAGAGTATAGGAGGGGGAACAGAATGGAACCAGCTGCTTTTCTGATTTATATTCAATTTTTTAGGAATCCCAAAATCAGGCAAATGTGATCCACCACCTGGCCACTCTTTGGAAGACAATACTCTGGTCCCTGAGGCAAAAGGTGAATCCTCTGAATCAGAATACTTCTCCTGCTATTCCTCCTTCAGTCATCTGTCTTCTGCAGGTAAGGGGCAAGGAAAGGCATGCAAAGTCTAGGCAGATTAGGGCAGTGGGAGCCTGAAGAGACTGGTAGACACCCAGCTCAGCATCTCTCAGCTAGTGGGAGAAAGGTACACATCAGAGCCAGTTATAATCTTATCCTCATTTCTTATTGGGAATCCAAGTCTCTTGTTCTTGTATTCTCATTAGGAACTGAATACAAAGAGTTTTCATGGGGGAGCCCCAGTGACGCAGCAGTTTAGGGCTGCCTGCAGCCCAGGGTGTGATCCTGGAGACCCTGGATCGAGTCCCATGTCAGGCTCTCTGCATGGAGCCTGCTTCTCACTCTGCCTGTGTCTCTACCTCTCTTTCTCTCTGCATCTCTAGGAATAAATAAATAAATAAATCTTTTTTTTTTTTTTTAATCTTCAGAACAAAGTAAGTATTTCCATAGAAGTCAAAGGGAAGAATAGGTTAGGGAGAAGAATATAGGAGGGGGAACAGAATGGAACCAGCTGTTTTTCTGACTTATATTGAATTTTTTAGGAATCTCAAAATCAAGCAAATTTGATCCACCACCTAGCCACTGTTTGGAGGACAATACTCTGGTTCCTGAGGCTAAAGGTGAATCCTCTGAATCAGAATACTTCTGCTATTCCTCCTTGAGCCATCTGTTTTCTGCAGGTAAGGGGCAAGGAAAGGCATGCAAAGTCTAGGCAGATTAGGGCAGTGGGAGCCTGAACAGACTGGTAGACACCCAGCTCAGCATCTCTCAGCTAGTGGGAGAAAGGTACACATCAGACCCAGTTACTATCTTATCCTCATCTCTTATTTGGGAATCCTAGTCTCTTGTTCTTGTATCCTCACCAGGAACTGAATACAAACAGTTTTCATGGGGCATCCCCAGTGCCCCAGCTGTTTGGGGCTGCCTGCAGCCCAGGGCGTGATCCTGGAGATCCTGGATCGAGTCCCATGTCAGGCTCTCTGCATGGAGCCTGCTTCTCCCTTTGCCTCTGTCTCTGCCTCTCTTTCTCTCTGCATCTCTAGGCATAAATAAATAAATAAAACTTTAAAAAATATATATTACTGTTCAGAACAAAGTAAGTATTTCCATAAAGTCAATGGGAAGAATAGGATAGGGAGAAGAGTATAGGAGGGGGAACAGAATGGAACCAGCTGTTTTTCTGACTTATAATGAATTTTTTAGGAATCTCAAAATCAAGCAAATGTGATCCACCACCTGGCCCCTCTTTGGAAGACAATACTCTGGTTCCTGAGGCAAAAGTTGAATCCTCTGAATCAAAATACTTCTGCTATTCCTTCTTGAGTTGTCTGTTTTCTGCAGGTAAGGGGCAAGGAAAGGCATGCAAAGTCTGGGCAGATTAGGGCAGTGGGAGCCTGAAGAGACTGGTAGACACCCAGCTCAGCATCTCTCAGCTAGTGGGAGAAAGGTACACATCAGACCCAGTTATAATCTTATCTTCATCTCTTATTTGGGAATCCAAGTCTCTTGTTCTTGTATCCTCACTAAGAACTGAATACAAACAGTTTTCATGGGGCAGCCCCAGTGCCACAGTGGTTTAGGGCCACCTGCAGCCCAGGGTGTGATCCTGGAGACCCTGATCGAGTCCCATGTCAGGCTCTCTGCATGGAGCCTGCTTCTCACTCTGCCTCTTTCTCTGCCTCTCTTTCTCTCTGCATCTCTAGGAATACATAAATAAATAAATCTTTTTAAAAAAAAATTACTGTTCATAACAAAGTAAGTATTTCCATAGCAGTCAAAGGGAAGAATAGGTTATGGAAAAGAGTATAGGGATCCCTGGGTGGCGCAGCGTTTTGGCGCCTGCCTTTGGTCCAAGGCGTGATCCTGGAACCCAGGATCGAATCTCAAATCGGGCTCCCTGTGCATGGAGCGTGCTTCTCCCTCTGCCTGTGTCTGCCTCTCTTTCTCTCTGCATCTCTAGGAATAAATAAATAAATAAATCTCTTAAGATTATTGTTCAGAACAAAGTAAGTATTTCCATGGGGTCAATGGGAAGAATAGGTTAGGGAGAAGAGTATAGGAGGGGGAACAGAATGGAACCAGCTGTTTTTCTGACTCATATTGAATTTTTTAGGAATCTCAAAATCAAGCAAATTTGATCCACCACCTGGCCCCTCTGTGGAAGACAATACTCTAGTCCCTAAGGCAAAAGGTGAATCCTCTGAATCAGTATATTTCTCCTGCTATTTCCTCCTTGAGTCATCTGTCTTCTGCAGGTAAGGGGCAAGGAAAGGCATGCAAAGTCTGGGCAGATTAGGGCAGTAGGAGCCTGAACAGACTGGTAGACACCCAGCTCAGCATCTCTCAGCTAGTGGGAGAAAGGTACACATCAGACCCAGTTATTATCCTATCCTCATCTCTTATTTGGGAATCCGAGTCTCTTGTTCTTGTATCCTCACTAGGAACTGAATACAAACAGTTTTCATGGGGCAGCCCCAGTGCCACAGTGGTTTATGGCCACCTGTAGCCCAGGGCGTGATCCTATAGACCCTGGATCGAGTCCCATGTCAGGCTCTCTGCATGGAGCCTGCTTCTCCCTTTGCCTCTGTCTCTGCCTCTCTTTCTCTCTGCAACTCTTTGAATAAATAAATAAAGACATCTGTTCAGAACAAAGTAAGTATTTCCATAGAAGTCAATGGGAAGAATAGGTTAGGGAGAAGAGTATAGTAGGGGGAACAGAATGGAACTACCTCTTTTTCTGACTTATAATGAATTTTTTAGGAATCTCAAAATCAAGCAAATTTGATCCACCACCTGGCCACTGTTTGGAAGACAATACTCTGGTCCCTGAGGCAAAAGTTGAATCCTCTGGATCAGAATACTTCTCCTGCTATTCCTCCTTCAGTCATCTGTCTTCTGCAGGTAAGGGGCAAGGAAAGGCATGCAAAGTCTAGGCAGATTAGGGCAGTGGGTGCCTGAACAGACTGGTAGACATCCAGCTCAGCATCTCTCAGCTAGTGGGAGAAAGGTACACATCAGACCCAGTTACTATCTTATCCTCATCTCAATTTGGGAATCCGAGTCTCTTGTTCTTGTATCCTCACTAGGAACTGAATACAAACAGTTTTCATGGGGCAGCCCAGGTGGCTCAGAGGTTTAGCGCCACCTTCAGCCCGGGGCCTGATCCTCCAGACCTAGGATCCAGTGCCTTTGTTGGGCCCCCTGCATGGAGCCTGCTTCTGTGTCTGCCTGTCTCTCTCTCTCTCTCTCACTCTCTCTCTCTCTCTCTGTCTCTCATGAATAAATAAGTAAATAATCTAATAAAACAAAAACAAAAAACAAAAAAGAACACAAACAGTTTTCACTATCAGATGGTAGATAGAAAGTCCGTGCATTCATTTTGGGAAAATATCATTTATTGAGGGATGTATCCAGAATTGCTGTATGTCAGTTAAACCTACAAGCAAAGAATTAATGTAAAATTAAACCAAAGATTGCAGTACTCTAGTAATTTCTCACTGAAGAAATGTGAAAGAGCTCTGAATCGTTAGTCATCCATGTAAAAGAGTCTTATAGGTAATGACTTACTGAACATGAGCTCCCCATGCAAAACTACAAAACACATAATCTAAAGTAGATTCTGCAAACACAATGAACACTAAGATTTAGCTTCAAAGAAAATCATTTAATTGAACAATAGGAATGGTAAATAAGAATATTTACAGTTATTAAACAAGTAAAAACATAAAACACTATCAATAAAAAGATTTAAAAAACCAAGTTTTAGAAATGAGAAATAATGTTCTAGAAATCATAAAAAATGTGGATGAGTTAAACATCACATTTGTCAGAGGAAAAGAACATTTGTGACCTGAAGGCTAGAGCCAGGGAATTACTTACAAATATAAATCAGAGTGATCAATACATTGGAAATATGAAAAAAGGATTAAGATAAATGAAGAGAAAATGTGACAGTATGACATATCAAACTAATGCTTGTTTAGAATAAAACAGAGAACATAAGACAGATAAAGAAGTAATTGCCAAGATTTTTTTTTCAGAACTCTGGAAGATACAAACCTTTAGAATCAGGAAACATTATTAGGAAACTCGATACAGAAATGGCAAAAATAAATCCCCACTAAACTAGGTACACTAAAGCCAATATTCAGAACCTCAATAACAAAGATGTTAAAGCAACTGGGGAGAAGCACACAGTCTTTCAAAAGAATGGTGATCTGTCAGACAGTGACCATATCCACAGCAATTATCTAATAACAATATAAGATAATGTGCTGGATGAAAAGAACAGTCACATCATAAAGAAAAGAAGGGTGAAAAAAAGACATCGTCAGATAAAAAAGTAGAAAACATAAAAGATAAAATATTTGAAAACACAGAACGTATTTGGAAAGATGAAATGGAAGCCAGGAACGGAAGGTGAGCTGAGAAGTCTGTGATTGAATGCCAGTAGGTTTTGATGATTTCCACACCCAAACCAGGAACACTGATTCACAGATAATCCACCAAACAGATGTAACTGAAGTACTGGATGACAGTCACATACAACTTGACTGGGAGCTCAAGTATTCTAAGCTCCTTATTTTGCACAAAGAATGGGTGGCACCATGGACTCAAATAAACAACTCTACACTCAGAAAAGAAAGGAAATCAGGTAAATAGAGCCTGCCCGTTTGTAAAGCCCCTAGTCAGTCCAGAGTATGTGGAGCATTTATTATCATCTACCGAAGGCTTTAACAATTTACCGCAAACAGTGGATTAAAGACAACAAAAATGTATTATTCTCTTATGGTTGTAGGGGTCAGAAGTCTAAAATACGGCATATGGACCGCTCAACTAATCCCAAATAATGTTCCCATCTCAGGGTCCTTAATCTAATAATATCTGCAAAGTCCCTTGGGCCTTAAAGGTAACATTATGGACTCTGGAGATAGGATATGGGCATCTTTTGATGAAATGCGTGAGACACAGTGACGTATGTATAGTCAGGGAAACAAATACTAAAATATATGGACTGTACACTGTGATGACACAATTTCAAGACACACCGCAGCGACCTCAATAAAGACAATGTACATATATTATATCCAGCTAGCCATGAGCACTTGGGAAAAAGTAAAAATGGTCGAATGCTTCTATTTTGGAGCTTTGGCCAGAAAAGAGACTATACTATCCCTGAGTGTCTGACACAGAGTAAGCAATCCAAGTGCACTGAATATATGAAACACTAGATATATCTTTTTAATTCTAATTCAAATTACAGAAATCTTAAAGAAGCAAAAGGATACACCACAGCCTGGTGAGAGTACCTCACAGGAAGAACACAGTGCCGTTGTCTCAAGTGACCTCCCCTGTGCCTCTGACAATAAGAATACGGGTAAGTCGAGATGTCTGAACTGGAGGTGGGTAGTGGCAAAGGGAGATGTAAGCATGGCTGAGGCTCCAGCTGAGCATTTCTATTTACAGACTCATAGATGAGAGATATAAAGTGATCCAAGCCCATGTCCAGATGAGAGGGATAACACAAGGTCTTTTTTCTCTCCAGGAGATGTTCATTGCATCTATATAAAACAAAGCCTGGAGATTCAAGGGGAATCTCAGAGAGGACAAATATCCATAAGTGCAGGGCCATGTTTGCAAAGGTGGAGTCTAAAGAAATGTCAGATCTCTCTGAGAAATGGAAATATAAACTCAGTGTGAACCTGAGAAGATGAATTCTGTTGGTCATAATGTGGGCAAATCTCTGACAGCTGGTGTGAAATGGGCCAGCAAAGAACAGATAGGGCATCCAAGAAGGAACCAGTAGATTTTGCTTTTTCACTAAGAGAGGACTGAACTCCTTAGCATGTGTCCTTTCATGGGGGAAGAAGGGGCAGAGATTGGAAAGAGACCCTTCGATTCTTCTCCAACAACCTCCTAACCCTCATGAGCACACAGGAATATTTATTCCATCACATACTCTACTAGGCTTAGCACAAAGTCCTCTCACAGTTAACCCTATTGACACTTGTCTCTTCATTTCCCATTCTCTGGTCCCATTTCTTTCTTTTCTTTTTCTTTTTTCTTCTTTTTCTTTTTATTTTTTTAAGGATCTTAATCATTTATTCACAAGAAACACATATAGAGAGAGACAGAGACATAGGCAGAGGGAGGAGCAGGCTTCCTCAGGGAGCCCAACTTGAGACTCAATCCCGGGAAGCCAGGCTCATGCCCCGAGCCAAAGGCAGGTGCTCAACCACTGAGCCACCCAGGCATCCCTCTGCTCCCATTTCCTTATACTCTCAGACAGACTCATAAATTCAGATCCTCATATCTTGAACCTTCACAACTCATTTTGCAGCATATGTATTCCTCAAGTTTGCCTTCTCTAATGACATCCTTAGATACTATCATCTCAAACTCACACAAATAATCTCATTCTTGTAGAACTTCATATTTCACATTAACAGTGAACAAAGCCACACAATCATATAACATCGTGTAAAACTCCTCTGTCCCAGGTCGCTTAGGCCCCTCAGGTAATTCCACAATCTAGGACCTCGCGTGAGGTCTTGCCTCTATCCTTGCCTCTATCCTAGCACTTTCACAATCTCAACAGATCTCACAAAATTACCCAGGTCCATATCTCTCTCATAAATCAAATAGACAGTACGTCACAACTTGAACCTCAGCAGTACATGACACCCAGATCACTCATACCACCTTTACATATACAGGATTATGCTGTACCATCCACTAATATATGATGCTCATGCTACCTTTACGTAGAATGGCCATGGCACCCGTACGCCTTCTACATAAAATTGTTGAAGAAACATGACAGACACGTACACAATCAGACAGTACTCACCGAACACGGTACACATACTACGTCTCTAAAAAATAGTCCACCCCCCACTGACTTGTCTCATGCCTATAACATGACCTACCAGATACTCTCCAGTGACCTAAGAGACAAAGTAGGTGCATTTTGTGAAGTTAAATTTGGGTACAAGCTTAAATAAACTTTTTAAATATAGGAAGAGACTTAATATGTTTGAGTTATTTTATCAGGAACAGAAAATTACCTATTTACTGAAAGTTGAGTTTGGAAATGTAGATTAAGAGGAAGAAAAACTAACTGGCAATTTTCGGGATGTGTTGAAGTTCATGATAGAGGTAAAACCCGATCCCAAAAATATACATATTTTACTAGGAAAATAATCAACAACTTAGAATTTAGCTGTTAATTGGGAAAGTTTAGTGGTAGGCTTATGAGTATGGTAAGTATAGAGGCAAAAGCTGATCAGAACAATGTGTGTGGAACATGAGGAAGATGACACCACTAACTAGGCCAAGTGACAGCTAAGCCATTTGGCCAGTCCGTAGCTCCTGACAGGGGAGCTGTGCCCGTTGCTGGGAAGTGCCGTCTGGAGTCAGCTTTGGGGATCCTCCTGGAGTCTCCAGTCCTGCAGAGCTGGGTAGCAGAGCCCTCAGGTGAGGTCCCTGGAGCACAGGAGCAGATATGTGGAAGAGGAGGCCAACAGATCGCAGTCTGTCATTCCTCCCTGTAAATCCTAACCCTCCCCGGAGGCAGCAGGACCTCAGTATCATAAACCACAGGTGGCAGACTGAAGACCTGTACTGACATACCTGCTCTGCATTTATTCTTGTGGTAAATGGAGTAGTAAGAACAAATAATATGGGCACCTTACCATGTGCCAGGCAAGAATTTGAGCCTCTGATCAACTGCAGGAAACAACCTAGGGCTCTCATGCTCTCTTAGGTAACCAGACATTTCATTCCAGCATATATTTTTAGGTACCTAGATTTTAGACCTCTGGATAGAAGCCAGACTATAATCTTCCTGGGAACAAGTGCTGTGTGTGTTATTATACATGGTATTTCTCGAATGTTTAATGGAGGCAAAGATATCATCTCTCTGATTGTCCTTCTCTTTCCCAGAAGTCTTAAACACAGATGAAGACATTCTACTTTCTGGACCCTCTGGGTTGGCCCAAGGCCACAGCCAGAGGGCAGAAGTTTCAGACTCAGAATATATTTCCCGTATCTCTCCTGCAGACAAGCTCTTTGACAGAGGTAATATGGTGGGAGTGGGAGGAGCTGGGGGGAAATCAGGCAGGGAGGTGAGGCAGCATGTTAGCCAAAAATTAGAATTACGAGCCTATGCCCCGCAATGCCATAAATGACCCCTTCTCACGAGGACTGTCCAAGGTCTGTATTCCTAATTAATAAGCAGAAATGTACCAGGGAGGCATCCCTGTCTTCTTTGGAAGAAGCTCTTAAAAGATCTGAATGAGAAGATAAAATATCTAAGAGAAATGTGGAAATATATTTTCGGAAAGGAAGTTTGGGCCATGACTGTGAAGTCTTAATTTGAACATTTCCAGCACCAGGGTTCCCCGGGAACCTTGAAAATTCATTTTACCTGCATTTGTACATTATTTATCTATCTTTTTTAAAGATTATATTTATTTTTTTATGAGAGGCACAGAGAGAGAGAGAGAGAGAGAGAGAGAGAGAGACAGGCAGAGGGAGAAGCAGGCTCCATTCAGGGAGCCTGTAGTCGGACTGGATCCTGGGTCTCCAGGATCACACCCCCAGCTGAAGGTGGCCCTAAACCTCTGAGCCGCTGGGGCTGCCCTCTATCTATCTATCCATCCATCTATCCATCCATCCTCTGTGTGTTTGTATGGGTGTAGAGATAGTTACCAGATATCAGTACATACGTAGAGAGATACACATGCAGAATTCTTCATAAAATTGCACCCCATGCCCCCTCATTGCACAGTGTCCTATAAGGAAAACCAAGCTGAGAATATCCTACTTTAGTGACTGCATACTGTTTTACAGGCATGGTTCTAAGTGTCCAATACTCTCTACACATGTCCAGAAATCTCACGAGATAATATCATGGTCATTCACTATAAACACAGTTTTACTAATTATTATTTAGTTATATTTAGGAGTAAGTGAAGTTTTAAAAGATAAAGTCACCTGAAA
The DNA here is from genome assembly GCF_011100685.1 of Canis lupus familiaris. Lineage (NCBI taxonomy): Eukaryota > Metazoa > Chordata > Mammalia > Carnivora > Canidae > Canis > Canis lupus. The sequence goes on from NC_049232.1 coordinate 9,448,923, forward strand.
ATCGTAGCATTTCAATGAAGAAAGTCACCTTAGTTTCTATGAGAGTTAAGTCTCATGTGTGGTAATGATGTCTAACTAATAATATCCATTCAGTGTAGCTCTTTGAGTTGACACAGACTCCAGAAGATGCCATATCTCAGAGTTTTGTTTTGTTTTTAATCCTTTCCCCAGAATTCTGGAAGAACCAAGAGAATGTGCCTCAGCCTGAGTCATATGTGGTCTCTCCTGGCAGTGAGATTGCAGGAGAAAAGTCTTCTTCCTCAGAATACGTCTGCATCTCACCTTCTGGTAAGTTTATCCTTGCTAAAGAGGACGGTAAGGGAAATACACAGGTCGCGTCTGAGCAGAGATAGCAGGTACAACTGAGCTGCTCAGCCCAAGCCTGACTTATCTTATTCTCCCCTTGAGAGCAGAAGAGGGCTTCAGGGCAGAGGGACTAGGACTGAAGCCCCTGCAGAGGAACAGAAAGGGAGTGTAGCTTCAGGGGGAGGACCCAGTCACCGTTGTAGCTTCAGGTCAAGTAGAGCCCCGCAGTGGTGTGGACATTTCATCACACCCTTCCCCCTCAGAGGTGCATGAACTCAACCTCACCCACACTCCTGCATCTGTATTCCTTCCTACCAGTTCTGGTCCCATTTCTCCTTCCTTTTCTCCTTGCCTTCCTTCCTCATTCACTTTCCCAGTCTCTGGCATGGCATAGCTACACCCTTGTCCCTTCATTCCCTCACACAGTCAGACTCATCCACTCACACACTAATACCATAAGTCCTTTACAACCCCTTGTACAGATCACCTGTTTTAACTCCCTCACACTAAGCCAAACTGCAGAAAATGGATATACCCTGAGGAGGATGGACTTTCATGTACAGCCTTTCTCATCCACATGCCACTTCACTCATGAAGACTCGGGCACTTCACAGAGCGGCATATTTCAGGAGCTCAGGTCACTTCTGCTGGCATTCTAAGCTACAGTGTCAACAGGAAACAGCATTATTCCCGCACTTGTTCACATGCTCTGTCACACTATGTAACACACATGCACACACTCATTCGCTGTCACCTCTGACTAACATCAGAAACAGTCACCAGGGTACCTGCATGGCTCAGTCATTTGAGCATCCGACTCTTGGTTTCAGCTCGGGTCATGATCTCAAAGTAGTGAGATCCAGCCCCATGTCACACTCCACGCTCAGCAAGGAGTCTGCTTGTCCCTTTCCCTCTGCTTCTTCACTTTCTGTCTCTCTCTGTATCTCTCTCACAAATAAATAAATAAAATCTTAAAGGAAGCGTTCAACCAGATGTGTCCCAAAACACACATGCAAGTCCACAAGACACACTACACCCACATTCCCGCATAGTTATAGCAGGTACACACCTCAGATAAAACACACCACTCATAGAATGCCGAAATACCACATGTGTACAGACTTCTGCTCCACACATCTGCATGGGAATATTCTCATGGCCACCTTGACACCTCCGGACGTCACATACAGACTCTATTTGTCTTACGTTTGAAATTCTCTTTCGTAGGAAGCCATCAAAAACACCAAGATGTTTCTCATCCTGGACAATCTGAGCAACATGAGACTTCTTCGCCCTTTCCATATGTCTCATTTCCATTCCATCTGGTCAGTAGTACTCAGCCCTCTGAGCCCTCAGTACAACCACAGAAGGAAAGGCTCATGAAAATTTACTACATGCATGTCCAAATGAAAAGGGGGGTGGCTGTCTTAAGTGATTCAGAGGAAGAGCAGGAGCCTCCCTCAAAGAAGGCAAGACTAGAAGAAATGGCCTTTCTTGAAAAGGTCCATACAGAAGTCACCCCATCTCATGTGTGTACGAAGGAACTCCTAACTGGCAGTGAGTCCAGCTGGAACAGTGAAGCTCAAGAGGCAAAGGAGGAGGCTGACAGCCCAGCAGAGACTCCAGCTGTGGAGGAATGTTCCAGGGCCAAGACCCCCGAATGGCTTGTGGCCCTGGATAGTGGCTTCAGGTGCATGGGCTGCTGCTGGGTCTTCCCCAGCTTAGAGGCCCTACGGGAGCACGTCCAGCATGGGGTCACTGAGGGCTTTAGCTGCCATACTTTCCATCTGGCCTTAGCTTGGCTGAAGAGCAAGAAGAACAGGGCAAAGAAGAGAAGGGGGGAGAATACCAGGAAGAGAACACACCGAGGCCAGAAATAACATCATTCTGGCATGAACATGTCTTCATGCAAATAAACAGACTCTCTTCAGCCCCTGAGAGAGAGAAAGTAGAGCAAACCAGACTCTACCAAGGGGCTTTCTTTATCTTCTCTAAACAACCCTAGTACCCACCTCTCTTTATACACATCTACCACCCCGCCACTACCAGTGCACCAGCAGCAACAGGAGCAGAGGACCCCTTTCCACTCTATCCACTGCTCTCCCAAGAAGGAGGAGAAGAAGGTGGGTCTCACCATGCGGAACAGCAAGACACTCACATGCAGTCTAAAGAGCATCGTACACCAGCGTATCCTCTCTACCACTACACTGAAAAAAGGAGACTCCCTGGAAGCAGGGACTGCTGGAGGCCACATGGTCAAAGAGGTGAGGGCCCTAGGGCTAGGAGAACACCTCGAGGATGCCTGGGACTCAGGGTTCTGAGAAAAGGTTCATCCACCAGCGATGTCTCCCTGGGTTCTTTAATAACTATGATGCATAATTTTCTTCAGAGGAATATATACTTGGGGTGGAATACTTGATGGATGATGAATTAATGAGATTGCTTCCTTCCTATGCCTTTGAGGAGACGGGTAAGGACAAGACTAGTCAAGTAGGGCAGAGAAGCCTGGGCCCATTATTCCTTAGATAAACCAGGTGTCACAGGAGTCTTAGCCCTGGGCCTACCTCCCTTTCAAGGGCAGAGCAGAGATGGACAAGGGTTAGTATGAAGGCTAGTCACAGTCCCACCTTTTTCCTGGGTGAGGGTGAGATCTCAGATGTCATGTTGTGAGTTTCATACCTGGAAGAACCTGCTAGGGAGTTACAACCACTTGAGAGAAACAACCAGAGGACTCCTATTTAATATATCCTAGGAGCCAGTAGTTCTGGCTGCTTCCTTTAAAGTGTCAGATGCAACTGGAGAAGAGAGACAAAGAAGCTACTCTTCTGCTATGGACCATTTCTGGCATTTCTGGCTTGGTTTTTTTTTTTTTTTTTTTTTTTTTAGAGCAACCGGGGTTGGTGGGGGTGGAGGGGGTGGAGGTGAAGGGAGAGAGAAAATCTTAAAATCTTAAACAGGCTCCCCCGGCAAGGAACCTGACATGTGACTTAGACTCACAACCCTGAAATCATGACCTGATCCAAAATCAAGTCGGATGCTTAATTGAGCCACCCAGGCACCCTGATTTCTGGCAACTTTTAATGTGTTGCTTCCTGGAAGATCCCCATATTCTTTTATGAAGTTTCACAATTCCCATATCTTGTTCTTTATTCTCGCTACAGCTGCGAGTGCCTTATTCTAAGAGGTCAGTAGAGGGGTTAAACGTAGACGAAGCTGCAAAGACGTTGCAAAATGAATGAGAGAGAGTATGGCTTTTTAGTCAATGGGATATAGGAAGGGCTCATCTTCTGGGGTCCAAAAGTCAGTTAGATTGGAGCCTGGGAATTGCCCTGAATCTTTTGAATCATGTAGAGCGAATGAACATTTATCATAAAAATAAGAAAAGCTGCCTTCCTCACTGAATGATCCTCTTCTCTGCTTTGGTTTTCTCACAGCCACACAGACCCATCACCCCAAAGATTTCAAACAACAGTATCCAGCACATTCCTGCGGTCTGATGGGAGTACAGACGTTTTCATGAGTCCCATAGCATCAAGGGAGGACCGGCTAAAGATGGATGTACCTGATCCTCTGCAGCTGCTCCCAGTTACCTGGTGAAATTTGGTGCCCAGCTCTGGAGAAAATATCCACAGAGAGGCGTGAGAAGCCCAAGGAATGCGGGGAATACCAGGCCCTCAGGAGCCCTGAGAGGAAAGAGTCTCTGCTCCTGCTGACTCTCCCCCACCCTGCCAGAGTCAGGCACCTCTGAAAATCCCTGCAATATTGCCTTGTGGGGAAGAGGGCGGTATTGCTAGAGATGTTAGTACCGTGGAAAACACATTTCTCCTACCTAGAGCTTTCACCAGTGGAGCAGAAGATTGATGACAGCTTGGCAGGATTCGGGGGAGGAGACTGCTAACTTGACAAAGAATCTAGTTTGAGTTCTGCTTGTGGCTTCTCAAATCCCTTGCATTTACTGCAGGTGTGAACACCTGGCTCATAGTCTTACTCTCCAGCCTGGCTATAGATTTTTCACCCCATCTAACTTATTTCCCTCCTCGACATCTTATATCCATGAATATGTGCCTGAAGACTCTGACTATGTGGTAGATTGTAATCCATACCCTTCCTCCCCTGTACTCGCACCCACAAGTTTCCGCCAGTGTAGTCTTTGTTAACAGTTTTACTTATTTTTCTATATCCTTTCCTTTATATGCACATATATCTTTCTCTGTATCGTTGTCTAATACGTTCACCTGCCTGGTTATTTGACTGGGGGACAGACATTCTTATTACTGAGAGAGGAAAAGCTACTGCACAAATGAAACAAAAGCAAAGAAAATACCCTGCTTGGCTTTTCTGGGCACATGTATGTTTACAAACAGTTGATATACAGTCATAGGAGAGAGGATGGAACACCCTCATCAGGGATGATCAAATGTGTGTCCACAAGGGTGCCCCAAAGTCATAATCCAGTTTTAAGCTTACTAATTTTAGAAACATAAAAAATAAAAAAGTTTTTAAAAATAAAATTTGCATGTTGAATTATTTGCCTATAACTTACACTTTAATTGTGTATTTTCAAAGATTAATTTTAAGTTTTCTTTGTCACTTTGCTTGTCTTCAACTGGAGGGACAGAAACAAAAAAAATGTTCTTTATAGTTCAGAAAACTACATAAGAGAAAGGAAATTAAAATAGTTCAACTTTCAAATGGTGGTCTATCATTTTTAGCTTAGCACTTCTGAAGTTATTAAAGCTTGAAACTGCTGGCTGACTTTTGGGACATATATACGTATATATGTATACATACAAGTGTGTATATATATATTTTAACGAACCCCTTGGTTTCTATGTCTGATATTTAAAATAATTTTTAGAAAGTTTCAAGTTATTGATGTTTTTCTTGAAGCTTTTATTTATTCATGAGACATACAGAGAGGCAGAGACATAGGTAGAGGGAGAAGCAGGCTCTCTGTGGGGAGCCCAATGTGGGACTCAATTACCCGACCTGGGATCATGCCCTGAGTGGAAGGCAGATGCTCAACCACTGAGCCACCCAGGCGTCCCAAGTTGTTGGTGCTTTCAAAGCTTCAGTGGCAATAGTGCCAAGGTTTTATGTGGACATTAGTTTCCTTCCTCCTAGTGTAAATGTCTGTCTGGTCCTATATGTATGAGTATAATGTATTATCAGTATAGACATAAGTATCAGGTCATGATCTTGAGGTCCTGGGATGAAGTCCCCATCTGCCTTCCTGGCAGCAGGAAGTCTGCTTCTCCCTCTGCCTCTGCCCCTTCCCCCACTTGTCCATGTGACCATGCAGACATGTGCTCTCTCTAAATCTTTTTTTAAAAAAGGGCTATTCTTGCACTGAATTGCTTTTGTAACTTTGATCAAAATCAGCTAATCACATTTGTATGGGTCTATTTCCAGGTTCCCTATTTCAAGTTCCATTGGTCTATGTGTCTGGATATGGACTTGCTATTGTATTGATTGCTGTAGGTATCGAGAAGCCTTAAAAATGGATAATATCTTTCATCCAATTCGATGTATCTTTTCTAATTTTTTTAACCATTTTAAGTCCTTTGTGTTTCCACATACATTTTAACATAAACTTGTAAACATATACATAAAAATCTTCTTGAGATTTTAATAGGGCTTACATGGAATCTTTAGATCAAAGAACTGACATCTTTAACACGCTGGGCATTCCAAACCATGAATACTATGTATGTTTCTCCATTTATACTTATCACATTTATGTCTTATTTTCTATCAGTACTTGTACTTTCCATTAGACAGATCCTATGCATGTTTTATAAGATGCACAAACTTCTTGAATCTGTAAAATTGTCTTTCACAAAATTTGAAAAATCTTTGGGCATTATTTCTTAAGATATATATTGCACTAATCTCTTCTCTCCTTCTGGGATGTCATTGGCATGAGTGTTAGAGCTATTGATCTTATGCCACAATTGTTAGAGGCTCTGTTCGTTCTTTTAACATTTTTTTCTTTTTTCAGGTTGAATTTATATTTTTCTACCTTCAAAATTGGTTTTCTGACATAGAATTGTAATCCATATTCTGTAACTCTGTGGCAGAGAGTACTGTTTCTGATTCTTTCTTTTGTGGTGAGTTCTTCTTTCTAGTCATTTTGCTCAGCGCAGAGTGGCTAAAAACGAGTTGTACCGGGAAAAGGAAGAAAAAGCAAAACAAAATACAAGCAGGGGTATCCTCTGGTTCTATATCCTGCAAATCCCTCAACTGCCCATGAAGCTTTCCAGAGCTGCTCGGCCAAGAACTTACTCTTCCTCTGTCTTTCCAGCTGGTCTTCTGGGGGAGGAGCCTACTGAGCTGATTCTCAGGTGTGTGCACCTGCTGGAGACACTCGGCCTCCTGCCAGGTGCAGGGCTCAGTGGCAGCTATTTATCCTGTGAGGCCTTTGTTCCCTGGCGGCCCTGCCCTGTCCCAGGCATAGGGTAACAGCAGGAGGGACAACAACACTGGCCACTGCCAGCTGTCCAGCTCTGGAGTCAGCTCCCCCAGTAACTACCGCAGGCTCCCAGTCCGCACTGGCCTGGATGCTCCGGGGGTGGGGGGCGCTGAGCTCGGGGGTGCCCGGTGGCAGGAGGGTCCTCGCTGTCCTGTGCCCTCCCGCCTCCGCCTGTCCCGGGCTGTGTCTGTTCAGAGCCCTGGGATCTGGGGCCTGCGCCACTGGAACCGCGCCGGGGCCCCTCCACCTAGAGCCACCACCCGAGCTGCTCCCGAGGCCCCGCCGGGCGCGCCCCAGCCCTTTACCAAGACCGGCCCCCAGCCTGCGGGTGCTCTCCCCGGGGCCCCCTCCTCTGTTAGTGACCCGGGAACGTGGAGGCTCCCTGCCCCAGCTGCGGCTCTGCCCAACTTTCTTGCCGAGGTCCTTTCCCTGCGGGAAGACTCCGATGCAGATTGTTCCAGTTCCTGCTTCTCCAGGGCTGGGCTTCCCTGGCCGAGGCTTTCGCTGCCCGCTGAGCCCAGCTCTGCCTGCCCCATCCCCCACTGGATTCTTCTATTTTATGTTTTCCACCTTCCTACCTTGTTAGAAGCGCAAACTCTTCTCTCTGTAGGTTCCAGCTGTTCTCTCTTTAAATCTCAGGTCGAATTCGTAGGTTTTCAGGACGATTTGAAAGTTATCTAGGTACATTGGGCTAGCTTGCCCTGCCCCCTAAGATGGGAAATTTTATATGACATGTATTTTATTGAATTTTTTTTTCAATTGAGGAGCGCTGAAAATAAAGAAACACATATAGTGAAACTCATGAATGGTATAGCTGGATTTAAGAATGATCTTTGGAGTCAAATAGGGTTGAGTTTAAAGCTGTTTTACTACTTGCTCTGCCCTTGGCCTCTCTGGCCTACAATGGGAAGGGAATTCATTCATTCATTCATTCATTCATTCACTACTGGGTTATTCTGACATACACATGAGAACACATTCAATGATTTCTCTTGCAGGGTAAATGTGTACAAAGTAAACTGACTGTAATGTGACCTACTCAGTGATGATGCAGTCTGTTCTTGCTTTGGTTCATTTCAGATCAATCATTTTCAGCCAAAATGAATAATTGTGGCTGTAACATAGATGCTGTACTTAAGTGGTTTGCACCTTATTTACCCTAGCAATGGACTATTTACCTATTTCTATCTAGATAGATGCCTATATCTTTGAATTCAGTAAGAAACCTGTGTTTATGTCCTAAGGACAAAAAGAGAGAGTCTTATTATTCTTGAGCTAAAGCTAGATGAAATCAATGCCAGATTTGCTCAGGGACATGTAGGTTTTATACCTATACATATATAACTATAAAAAAACCTTTGTTATTGAAATCTGTGCAAGAGGGAGAAATTAAGCCTTTATTATTGTGAGCCATGAACTCTAGGACCTTCTTAAGAATTCTTTTCATAGAAAAAAATAAATTATGACATCTTATAAATATAATAAGTAAATATATGAGATTATCAGATGGACAATATCTAACCAGGGGCTCACCCAGCAGAAAGTTCAATAAATGCTTTCTCCCTTCTGCCCCTTCTCTTCAGTGTATACAGTATATTAAATAGGAAGAAGAATAAGACTTAAGAGAAGGAAATAAGAATATGAAATTGAAGAGGCGTTTGAATAAAAACAGGGAATACAGAGCATCATAGAAAGCCTGGCTAGAGCTCTGTGATTACATGTGTAAGATGAGGAGATTCCGCCTATAGTGAGATCTTTCTGAAGAAACCATTGATTATTGGCTAACCTATGTCACATAGCCAGGGGAATATTATCTGAACTATACATTATATCTATATCTGCTTAATTCTCACAATCTGAATGTTTTAATTGCAAAATATTCTGACTAAAGTATTATTAATACTCTACGGTATCATTGTCACATTTCTTCTCTGAAGTAAAACTGCCTTGTAGAGAGAAACTGCCAGTCACTCTCTCCATACGCTGTCAGAGAAGAGATCAGCAGAAAATGAGAGGGCCGAGAAGATGGTGAGAGAAAGAGACTCCCAGGCCACAAAATCCAAAGAGCTGCTTCATTTGGGAATCTTGGCAAGTCCAATTCTCCTTGACTTGTGTGTCTGAGGTGCCTCATATTGATTAGTTCTGGCCGTGAAAGAGGTGTGGAGATAAATGCTTGTCCATTCGAGGTGACACCAAAATGAGGAACCAAGAGAAGAAAATGTAACACTATCTACTTCAGTTGAGCGTTTTAACATTAATGGGCCACGTGCCAAATACCTACACTCTCATTCAATTGTAAATTAAGACAGTTTCCAGGAAATTCAATTGACCTGAGATTTTGCTCTTAGCCATTTTAACCTATCTAGCCCAATAAGTTAAAGAAATTAAAACTAATAAAGACATATGATGTGATGAGCACTGTTATATGCAACTGGTAAATTATTGAACACTGTATCTGAAACTAATATGTATTATCATATGTTGGATAATTGAATTTAAACTAAAAAAAATTTTTTTAAAAAACTAAGGAAGACATCATTAGAAATACAAACTTTCTAATTTCATCAACCTAGCTATGCATGAAACATTGCAAACACTCACTAGAAGTACCTGAATGCTAACTCTGGGATTTTCATTTTCATACAATCCTGTGGTATCAACTGCGTGAATCTGCATAACTATGTCTAACTGTGGATGAGTTTGAGTTCTAAGGGCAGAGCCCAGGGATGAAAGAGATCAGAACACTAATGGCAAATCTGGCAATATACTGCGTGTAAACTTTAGTAAAATCTCATATTCTCTGGGAATCGGCTTCTTCTTCTCTAATTAAACAATTGAGCAAATAATCTCTGAGGTTTATTCTGACTTGAAAGTTCTCGGACAGCCTGGGTGGCTCAGTGGTTTAGCGCTGCCTTTGGCCCAGGGCCTGATCCTGGAGACCTAGGATCCAGTCCCATGTCGGGCTTCCTGCATGGAGCCTGCTTCTCCCTCTGCCTGTGCCTCTGCCTCTCTCTTCCTCTCTCTCTGTCTCTCATGAATAAATAAATAAAATCTTTAAAAAAGAAAAAGTTCTTGAAATCTTGGCCATTCCACATGATTTTAATCATGTGACTGATAAAACCACTTTCAACTTCTTTTGGGGGAAAACACTGTTTTCCTTGTCCTTACTCAAGTTGTAACAGTGGGGTTTAGTTACCTATAGGCATTCCAAAGGCATGGCCATGATAATACATCATAATCTCAGTAATTTAAATTCAAATATATACCATTTCTACAATAATCTTTAGAAAAGCAAGGCATTGGTATTTTAGTATTTCATTCTCTTTTATGAATCCTGTCTCCACATGATAAAACTTACAAATAAATAAAATAAAATAAAATAAAATAAAATAACCTTACAAATAAAAGATACTTTACATTGATTAGTAAATAAATTTCCTGCTCATCATTTATAATATCTGATTGGCCATTAATTGGAATAAACATAGAGCAAAGTACTATCTCTTTCATAAGAACTTTTCCAAACATGCAGCCCAATTTTAAAAACAGTGTTATTTCAGCATCATTTAACCTCTGTCCCTACCGCTATCTTAAATTCTCCTTAAACTGGGAAGATAGCTTACTACAAGTGAAAACCAAATAACTACTTAGCCACCTTTCCACATTAGGCCACCTCAATTCTATGGTTTTGGCTAAGTCACCGACCCATTAAAAAGTATTTATTATGGCCAATAAAACAAACTGTCCTCCAATAGAAATGTCCTTAAGCTTCATGGCCCTCAATAAAGTATCAAATTTTCAAGACACTTTAAAAGTTTATATTGGGGCAAAATATGGCAAAACAGAGATAGTGCATCTACCTAAAATAACATCTGACATTAAATAATCTTGTTGGTACAGAATGCTAAAAGAGAAGATTAGGTACAGACACGGGAACTGTTCCAAAGCCATTAGCTATGAAGGTTCATTTGTGTGTAAATAATGGCTTGGATACTCATCTCAATAAAAGACATAACTCCTTTATGGCCCACTATTACAGACAACCTAGTTTGTAGGTTTTCAATAAAGCATGTAGAAGCTTCTAACACAAGGGGAGGCAAACTCTGGTCTGTAGACCAAACCTGGCCCAGTGCCTATTATTGTATATAAAATTTTATTGGAACATGCCCATTTGTTTGCTATTGCCTGTGGCTGCCTTCCTACTACTAAGGCAGTACTGAGTAGTTGCAGCAGAGACCACATAGCCTGAAAAGTTGAAAATATGTACTGTCTGGCCCTTTACAGAAAGTTTGCCAACCTGATACAAACATTAATTCATGCTACCATAGTAGCATGGTAAATTGCAAAAAGAGTTGTTTGAACTGTTACAGTTTTGTAAAAGTCCCTCCTAAACCAGCAGAAATATATTTCTCTTCTCTCTCATTCACTTAACATTTTCCTTTTAAAATTTGCTTCTGTGTATTTTAACTGCACGTGTGATGGCTATGAACTTAATAAAAACAGAAAGGGTCCTTTTAAATATATATATCCACTAAGTAAACAGTGAGAGATTTAATAATTTAAAGATATAGGAACTTGAATTTACAATTTTAGACCTTGATAAGGTATATTCATTTTCTCTTCATAATGTCAAGAGGTAGATTGAATAAATCCCCTCTTTAGAAGACTATAGATGGTTAGATAGGCTTCAAAGACTTAGAAACATAACGTGACAAAACTGTAGCATTAGAATCACATATTCTGTCTCTTAGTCAACAGTTTACCCATTTAACATTCTCTATTGATGACATTAAATTGGGTCCTTGAATTACCTGTACATTCTCAGAGATATTTCTCTTCATCAAATTTCCCTCTCGGCAAAAATCCTCCCTTCCTGAGTGTGATTGAGTGACCTGTGAGGAAAGAACAATGTTCTTTTTAACTAGACCAATGTTATTCTCTGTTAATACACACCAACAAAAGCACTGCTTCAGTTATGCTTTCTAGACTTACTCTACCCAACTAGAAAGACTGAAAAATAAAATTCTAGATCTAGAGGGAAGTACCATTTCTTTTTCCTCCAGCAGAGTAGGGATAAGTTGACACAATGAGGCAGGTATCTTGGCTGCAAAATTTAAGGGTGTGCCAAAAAGTTTGGCAAACAATATATATAATGCTTAAGATGATATTTTTGAAACCCAATGTGAATGTGAAAATCCATGGGAAACAAAATATAACGATTTTCAACCAAGACAGGATCACTTACAATGCTTTTTAGAGCCATACTAGAGCCAAAAGTCAAATCAGTAATATCAATCCCACTTTGAATTACTTTTGATTTTTTGTGTGTCTTTTAAATTTTGTACCCAGAGGTACACGTCCCTCTTACCTCATTCCCACTCATATTCTTTATCCAGTTAACTAAAAGTTTATCAAATGATAAGTAAATTGAAAAGCCCTTTTGTGAGCAGCTGATTTGCAACAGAGAACATCTTATAATTTGCCAACAAGAGCACCTAGAGTTGATAATAATAATAATACCAAACCAAGAGAAGACGTTCCTTCTTTGTTTTTTTTCTTTCTTTCTTTCCTCAGTGTTATCCTCTCTTTATATTCCCTTGACTCTGTTTTCTCTCAAAACACAGATACACAACTTGGTCTTGCCCCTTAAATTCAAAGATAAATAGAAGGCTGACCTCTGATTTTAGACCTGGGTGTGTAGTCCTATCCTATTATATTTGTATGTATATATACATAATGTATGTATATAAACATAATGATAATTGGCCTAAGGACAGCAAAATACTGAGAGGGACAAAGAATTTATTATTAAATATAGATCCAATTTCTATCCCCCTATAGCTAACAAGCAGCAAGATAATCTGAAAATATTAATTGAAATGTTACCACTTATTGCATTATGCAGTACTTCCTGGGTCCTCCAGGACATGGTTTGGCTAGTGCATTAATATTCTTTGTCAGCTTTACCATGAATAAATTAAAAGAGAAAGGACTTGTGGTAATTTCTTTCTTAGAGAGGACACCAAGCAATGATGACCCACTGGTTGGCCAGGATGGCTTTAAAGTTCCCTTGACTAAACTTTAGATGTATTTCTTCTTGACTTTGATCCTTGACCTCCCTTTTCTTAGATCATTTACTTTGGAAAACTGGCAATTGTAAATTCCTTCTCTACCTCTTTGGGATATAAATCTTCTCCCAGTCTCTCACCAGATTTACAACCCAGAACTGTCTTTCTCAAGGTCTTGGGAGCCATCTCTTTGAAATGCAATCATCAAGGAAGACAGTGCCTGCTATGGACTAAATTGTGTGTGCCCCAAGTTTTTATGCTGAAGCCCTAAACCCCCATTTGACAGTCAAGGAAACAGGGCCTTTAAGAAGGTGATTAAAGATAAATGAGGTCATGAGGATGAAGCTTGATCCAAAAGAACTGGTGTCCTTACAAAAGAGAAAAACATACCACCTCATCTCTTTCCCTCTCCCTCTCTTCTCTCAGTGTGCTTTGCAAGCACATGGTAGAAGGCCATCATCTGCAAGCCAGGATGAGTCTTCACTAGAATCTGACCCTGCTGCCACCTTGATCTTGGACTTCTGAGCATCCAGAAGCATATGATAATAAATCTCGGAGTTAAAGCTACCCAGCCTATGGTATTTTGTTATGGCAGTCCAAGCTGACTAAGACAGTCCCCCTATCTTCTCTAGTCTCTGTGAAAAGGTAGGATCTTAAAGAAATGCAAGGGCCTCATCACATTGAACAATCCCCCATGTAACTTCTCCCACTACTTTTCCATTAGCCTTTTGTTTGAACCATGGTGAAGTTACTCCCTTTCCCTTACTGTAATAGTTTTTTTTGTTTGTTTGTTTTTTAGATTTTAGTTATTTATTTGAGAGTGAGACAGCAAGAGAGAGAATGAGTTCGGGGGAGGGCAGAGACAGAGGGAGACGCAGACTCCCCACGAAGCAGGGAGCCCAAAGTGGGGCTCGATTCCAGGACTCTGGGATCAGGACCTGAGCCAAAAGCAGACAATCAACTGAGCCATCCAGGTACTCCACGGTAGTTTTGAATAGTCTTCCTTGCCTGTTAACACAGTTCAGTGCATTTTTCTTTGACAGAATTACGCACTGGTAATGTGTTTATTGTCTGCAATCTGTATGCCATGCTTTTTTTTTTTTAAACAAAAGCATGATTGGTTTAAATACATATTAAATTTTGCTAGTAACTATTAAGCCAGTACAGTGTTTTTTGCCTTTGAAGAATTTCCCTGTAGAGACTTCTCTTCCAATGAATTTTTTGAATTCACTTCATGTAGATTTTCTCTTCCTTAAATATTCTTTTTTCTACATGATGATTAGAGGCAAACATACCCATTTAAGTATTCAGTAAAACAAGGTTTTCTCTTTTCCAGAAGAATATTTTTCAAGTAAAAAAGTCATTTTCCCCCCAAAAGGTTTGGAGTATGTTGACCAAAAGCTTTAGTTTTCTTTCAACTATTCCTGTTTTAGAAATGAAAGTCCAGTTTTCCAAGAAGATTCAATTCCAGTTGGTTTAATAGTTGCCTCTTCTTTTTTTGGGTTCTTCTCTAAGATTAGCTATCCACTAGGGCATAAGAAACAAACCCATTGCAAATGATCAGTATATTCTCTATTGGACTGATGAACTTCAATAGATAATGATAGTAAAGGGGGAGAGAAATAAAAAATAAAGATGAAGAAAGGAGAATGAAGGGAATGAAGGAGCACTTCCCAGTACTGATTACCACAGGAGAGGAGACTGTGATTCTTAACCTATTTATTTGTAAATATTAAGTAAATTTACACAGCTATTGTGTCTGTTTTTATGGATGTATATGAAAATGGCTGCACTTGAATATATCTTCAAGCTCATCCATTCCTCAGTAAATCCAAAGATATCCTAGTGTTATGTAGGGGATACCAGCATACTGTAGGTCAAAGATAAATGCTTCAAAGCAAAAGCGACTCAGCATATTAACACTCTGCACAAGAGAAAAATTAAATTCAAGTTTAATCGTGTAACCAATCACTGAACAATCCTGCAAAAGTGAAAAGTGCTTGAGTTATTGCTTCTGTGACTACCCCTAACATTTTTATTAACTTCCAAATACATAATAATGACATTTCAGGAAAATTACCATACTTAGAGACAGATTTTAAGAGAGAAATTATCCCCTAAGCCCAGCTCCACAGCTATCATGATAATAAAAATTTCCTGCCCATGGCATAATTTAGCCGGCTCAATGTTCTCACACCTTCAACTTGACAGACCCAAGGACACAGACATACACATAGTGAAACTTGAAATTCCTTGGTTGGAGTGGCAATAAAAGTGTGTTTTCGATTTATATGTTTTCTTCTATATAAAAAAAGGAAAGAAGTAAAAAAAGCATAATTTTAAAATATATCACACAGTTTTCTCCTTTATAATTCTATCTAATTCATTCTATCCACTGGGAATAGGATGAATTCTATCTGGAAAAAAAAAAGTGTGTATGAGTTAAAAAGTATTTAGTATTTAATACAATTTATTCAGGTAGATATTACTCTTTGGGAAAGGTCATATTTGCTTAATCACATATATACTACTTTATATGGAGCTTATTCAAATTTAGAATATATATATACTTTTCCAATCTTATGATTTGTTCAAATTAGCATTAATCACTGACAACAGCCTCACATTTATTTGCTTTCCTTTGTCTGAGAAATTTGTAAAAGTAATAGATAGTACCATCAGGCATTGAATATACAGAACTAGGGATCCCTGGGTGGTGCAGCGGTTTGGCGCCTGCCTTTGGCCCGGGGCGTGATCCTGGAGACCCGGGATCGAATCCCACGTCGGGCTCCCGGTGCATGGAGCCTGCTTCTCCCTCTGCCTGTGTCTCTGCGCCTCTCTCTCTCTCTGTGTGACTATCATGAATAAATAAATAAAATCTTTAAAAAAAAAAAAAGAATATACAGAACTATTTTCCCTAGTTCATGTGTCACCAAGGACAAACATCCAGGTCCCTGCTGTCCTATTATCCGGATTACCCATTGTCATACTCTGTACATATCAGAAACATCTAGGAAGATTTCTGAACATGCAGATGTCTTGGTCCAACCTCTGGAAATTCTGATCTGATAAAACCCAAGTAGCCGTGTTGACTCTAAACATGCCATATTAATTAAACAGTTCGTGATAGATTTGGAAAACTTCATAAATGATAGAAAATAGCATTTTTCCCTTAACTAGAAAAATGTAACTATGAAAAGCACAAAGGGAATCATATCACTCATTCTTTTATGAGAGAGGCCTCTAGTTCATGGTTCTCTTCTTGCACTTAGAGTCTTTCCTGAAGTCTCACAGGGCTCTGACTTTGGAATGTGAAAATTAACTGTATGATAATATGAGGGGACAAGGCAATGATTTCCTGTGTTGTGACAACTACCTGGTCCCAAATAACTCAGGAAAATTACACCCAACAAACAACAGCAGTTTCTGGGGACCAGTTAGGTGTTGGGCCCTGTGCTGAGCACAGAAAGTAAAAAAGTGAGGGGGTCCACATGTAGCATGAAATTCCATGAAATCCAATATTAGGATGTCTGCATTTCCACACACCACTCAGAGCGTACTCATAAGCTCCCTTTCAAGGCTACCTTTGATATTTTTATGCACATGATTTTTCTGTCTTTTTACAATTTTGTTTTGTTTTGTTTTGTTTTGTTTTACTGCAGGAAGAAATAGGAAGCTGGTAGAAGGCAGTTAAAAAGTTTCCACAATCCACCTTGCTGCACCCATCAAGTCACATACCAGCATGACTCTGGGGAAGATGCTGCCTTTACTGGCAAGAGTTGTTGACTACACAGAGGGAATAGCCTCTCATTCACAACTAGAAAAACACTCTATTTTTATTTTCTTTAGTAACACTCCACCCTGCAAGCTTCCTCATTTTAGTATGTGAACTCTATTTGCAGTATGAATGGAAGAGATTTAAGAAACCCTACAAGACATAGAAAGAAAGGACATGAAAAAACATACATGAAATTTATTATATCAGTATGGTAAGTTGTAGTAGCCATTGTGTCGTTTTCTTGCTTCCCTGGGACCCTTCTAACTTTCCATTTCTGTGAGACCATCTGGTTAGATTTGTAATGTTAGTGGAAAATGACCTCTTCTTTAAGGAAAACAGAAAAAAATTTGCTGCTTCACAAAAGTGAAAGATTTCTTCTTCATGGAAAGAAATTGACTATTATAAAGCTGAAAGTTGCAAAACTACAAAAGACAAAAGTGAATATAAATGAAATAGATAAGACTTACTCAAATCATATCTCTGGAACCATATCACTGAACAAACACTCAAGAAGGTTTCAAAACTGTGGTATCAATAATAAGTTGGTGAGTCCTAGAATCCACTGGAGTAAAAATTCCAAAATAGAAAATAATTTTACAATTATTCAGTCTTTTTAGCATTTTATTGAAAAGTTTACCTTATGATTTGAGTAACTTATATGAACACTTACCTTGCAAAACTTAAAAAAAAAGTAGAATTGTAGGATTCTCATTTGGATTCTCATTTTTCTCTCTACCATAAAATAGGAGGCATTTTTTTCTTTCACTTTAAAGAGGAGAATGCATCATCAAGAGAACTCTGTCATGACCAAAATGAAAATTTTTAATTTATGAATATAAAAATTCTGATGTTAAAAACATTTTTATGCAAAGCCTTTCTAAATGTGCAACTTTCTTTTTCAATGCACAGGATCTAATTAGGTACCTCAAAGACATTTAATGAAAATTAGCAGGTTTACTGATGCTTATTAATTGATATTCTAACATTTTTAGTGACATTCCTCATGTAATTCATGTCATTCATTTTGTTTAAAACTACACGTAAGGGCACATGGCTGGATCAGTTGATAGAGCATGTGACTCTTGATCCTGGGGTCATGGATGCCATGTTGGGCATAGAGACTACTTAAAAAAATAAAAATAAAAATATGTAATAAGAAATCTCCCAAATTAGTATTATTGCCTGCTGAAAAGAGCTACACTGTGGTAAATTCATTTAAAGTAAAACTGAATCCCTCCCTCCACACTCCAAGCCTCCAGCTTTCATCATACCATTGAAAATACTGACTCCTAAAGATTATTTTTGCTCTGAAAGGAAAAAGCAGATATAAATCTTAAAGTGAAGAAATAATTTTTGTTACATTAAATTAATAAGTGATAAAATTCTGAGAGTAAAAATGCTAAAATATTATTTCTTTCCTGTAATTCTAATTACTGGACAAATTTAAAGAGGACAATCTTTAATATTTGAATAAGGATTCTCATTTTCTTTAGCTATCATCTACCATTTCTGATGATAACATTTTGTTACTTGGTAAGCTCCCTTTTACTATGCTTTGATGGTGTTTTAACAAAAAAGAGGTGAAGCTATGGATTAATGTGTTGAATCAGTATATGATAATGGAGAAGTAAAACGTCTACAAGAAGGAATAAGCTGGGGCACCTGGGTGGCTCAGTGGTTGCACATCTGCCTTTGGCTCAGGTCATGATCCTGGGGTCCTGGGTTTAAGTCCCATATGGAACTTCCCACAGCTCCGGAGCTTGCTTCTCCCTCTGCCTATGTCTCTGCCTCTCTCTGTGTGTCTCTCATGAATAAATAAATAATTTTTTAAAAAGGGGGGGGGGAGGAGTAAGCTGTGTAGCTGCTGTTGAAAATCCAAGCCAAATTACCAATATAAGAGCTGAGTCAAGGTGGACAGCATTGAGCCCTATTTAAAATCAGTGTATGGGCCAAAGAAACAAAACAACAAAAATGCAATAAAACACAGTGAAGAAACTGACTACAACAACAGCAGTGACAGAACCCTGAACGTATCATGATTTGGAATAATAAGAGTTCAGGTCTTGGCAGTATCATTTAATTAAATCTCACTATGATAGTAAGCCATCGGTATCACTATACAGTTGACCCTTGAACAGGGCAGAGGTTAGGGCTGATGATCCTTGACACAATCAAAAAGCCACATATAGGGGCGCCTGGGTGGTTCAGTCGGTTAAGCATCTACTCAGATCATGATCCTGAGGTCTTGGGATCAAGTCCCACATCAGGCTCCCTGCTCAGCTGGGAGCCTGCTTCTCCCTCTCCCTCTGCCTGCTGTGTTCTCTCTCTCTCTCTCTGTCTCTGTGTCAAATAAATAAATAAAATCTTTTTTTAAAAACGCTACTTATAACTTTTGATTCCCTAAAAACATATCTACCAATAGCCTACTTTTGACTAAAAGCCTTAACAATAATAGCCTAGTCAATTAATATAGATTTTCTATTTTATATGTATTATACACTGTATTCTTAAAACAAGTAAGCTAGAAAATCATAAGAAAGAAAAAACACATGTGCAGTACTGTCCATATATTTATTAAAAAAACAAAACAAAACTGTGTATAGTGGCCAGGTCTCACCCCTCTGGGACAGGATCATGATGATATTCCACAACTTGGTAGGCTCTACTCACCAAGAACTGCTGCCAGATTGGCCCACAGCAGTGGCTTACAGGTGTGGCATAGCTATCCCATCTGTCTGGAGGTATACCATCAACCTGTAGTCATCAGCAGCTATAGCCTTAAGGGGGTCATGAGGCTGGGGTACCATGCAGGGAGGGATCTGAGGCCCATGGCTGCTCTGAAACATGATGGACTCAGAGGGCAGAGATGACAGGGGGCTCAGGGATACCTGTGCAGCACCATCCCCACCCTCTGGGCATGTCCCCCCATGTAGGCTGGCCTCCTGCCCACAAGCCCCAGGCATGCAACCTGACCACCTTGGAAGCACATACGAGACCTACCACCCTGCCTGGTCCAAAGGCCCCAGGGACTGCTGGCCCCAGCAGGCCTCCCTAGGTACTCAGGTACAAACTCTGTATCAGTTGTCTTCAGTTTGGTCCCATAGAGACTAGGGTAGACAGTTGTAAATGAACACCTTGTAGCTTTCACTTGTTATTAACTCTTTTAAAAAATGGGTATAAGAGTCCGGTTCATTTCAAATCTACGTTGATCAAGGGTCAGTTATACAGGCTTATTAAGTTTCATCCTCTGTGAAAGGAAGAGGTTGGATCAATGATCCCTAAGTAACTGTTGACTTCTAATGATTTCCCTATTCATCTGACAAATAACTTCAATAGGGCTTGTGAACAAAGCAAAATTTTGATAACTGAGGCTGATTAAATTCTTTCCAGTATTGGGATGCCTGGGTTGAGCATCTGCCTTAGGCTCAAGGGTGACCCAAGGTCCTGGGATCCACTCCTGTATCCGGCTCCCTGTAGGAAGCCTGCTTCTCTCTCTGCCTGTGTCTCTCCCTCTCTTCTCTGTGTTTCTCATTATAAATAAATTAAATCCTTTTAAAAATAAATAAATAAATAAATAAATAAATAAATAAATAAATAAATTCTTTCTGGTATTGCTAAAGAGAAGCAAATGTCAGAACCTAATACATGCAATAAAAAAAGGAGTAAATAATCTCGATAAAGTGGCAGCACAATATGATCAGTTTACATATTTTGGGAATGATTCAGTGGAGCCTATGCTAAAAAATGCAAACCAATAGAACCCTGTTTACATAAATAAAAAGCAAAATATTAATCCTAGAATTATCTCATGAACCAGTTATCTAAACCTATCAACTAATAGAGTAGGAAATTGAAGATCAGTAAGGTAGAGAATTGGCTGAGGATGAGTGAATGCCACAGTCAAGCTCATATCCTAGCCTTTTGATATCCTAAAAGTATACTGTTTTTCCCCCTAAATTGTAATAACTCACTTTCTTCTAAATAAGAAATATGGGAAATTAAGTGACCCAAATTCTTCTTTTGGTCTAAATATCTTAACTAAAAATTATTATGCACCAGGTACACTAAAATGAGTTCAAAGATGCAAAATAAGAACTCTTTAAGGAGAATGAATTGAACTATATGTTCTTCTCTGCTCACTCCTGAAATTATACTAGAGAAATTTAAGGGGGAAAAATGATAAAACAAAAAGGACTAAGAATAGAGACAATGATCACAAAATGATATCTGAAATCTGAAGGACAGATATTTTAGGAATACATGACATAGACTTAGAAAACCAGATTCCAGACTGGCCACAGAAGAAATATGGAGCAAACTAAACCAAAGGATCACAGAAAAAATAGGGGGTTTTAGAGAACAGAGCTCTCTGAAGCTGGTTACTGATCACTTGCCCTATCCCAGAAGTAAGGAAACAACTTTTCCTCACTCAGGATAAAACCAGAATTTTCCTCTCTGGAGAGCTTAGCCAGGGATATAGGGAATTGGGAAACACATGGCTCCCACTGAGGATGTGGAACCGCACAGAAGAAGGAGAATATTCTTCCTACAAATAAGTAAATAAAAGAAAATTATTCCTATCAAATGGTGAGATGATATGTCTTCCCTCTATTTGGCCTGAGAACATTGGCAGTCTCTTAGGTAGGAGAGGGAAAAAATCCTCTCTAGGAAACCTTAATAGCACTGGAGAAAAACTTAAAGACACTAAGAGTTGGGTATTGGACAATAAAAACACATTCTAGCCCTAACATTTTACAGTGAAGCCTGGTCATCCATACACAACAGCATGCCCCAAAACTTCCAGTCAGCTATTTTAGTGCTTCATGTATTTTTCCAATAGAGTAAAGGAAGCTGAATACCAGTGCAAAGCAATAAACAGAAAAAAAGTGTTAACATGGCTTAAGAGCCTCAAAAAGAATAGAGGAAAATATAATATAGGTAAAATCAAGTGGTATTGAAAGCTGTAAGAGACAAAAAACATTGGATTATGAAAAAGGACATATTCAAGTTAAAAATCTGATGGTGAAAAAGTAGTATTTAAATAAAATATTTAAAAACCAAAGTTGAGAAGATCCATAACACCCCTATCCATTTGTTGTTTAGCACTATTTAATGAACTCCTATTCTGAATCTGGTGCAGGAGAAACAGCAGGAAAGAGATAAAATCTCTTGAAGGGTTTTTTATTCTAGTGGGAAAGACACAATCAAGGTAAGAAGTGAAATAGGGTAGAGGTAGTGTTAATAACTAAGGAGAAGAAACAGGAAGAGGAATGTGAGATTTTGGGAGGAGGCAGAAGTTGTAAAGTGGGTAACCAGGGAAGGCTTCCTTATGGCTTTTAAGAAAGAGACCAGAAGCAAGTGAGACTGCTAGGGATGTTGACATCTGAAAGGAAAACATTCCAGTAAAAGAGAACAGCCAAGTCTCTCAAGAACATGCTTGGTATGTTCCAAGAATACCAAGGAACAATATCTTGGAACTGAGAAAATCAGGAGAAGGAAGTAGGAAACTAAGTCAGGTAGGTCAAGGAAAGCATGATTGTGTAAGATCTTATAAGTCAAGATGAAGTGGACTTGGAACAGAAAGATGATCTAAAATTGCCAGAAGTTAGAAATAAAATGGCAAACATCCCAGGGAATTGAAAACAATGTTGGACAACACATAAAAGAAAGTCATTGTGCAAATATACTTTCTAAAGCAACCAAAAGGAAATGTAATTAAACAACAAAAGGATTAGAGACAGAAGAGGCAGTCCAAGATGGCAGCACCAAAAGACCTTTACTGCATCTGCCCCCTGGGATACACCAAAATACCACTGCACATCAAACATTCCTTCTGAAAAAGACCTGAAAACCAGCTGAAAGCTTCTCCACAACAAAGAACACAATGACGACATTTAGACAGGCAGGAGAGGAAGAGATGTGGTCTCATCAAAAATGCCACTCTTGGGGCTGGACGGTTCTTACGAATACGGACAGAGCTTCTCCCTGAGGAGTATGAGGTTTGTGCCCCACGTGAGGTATGCCAATCCTTGCAACCTGAACCAGAGAGAACTGAGCCCTCAAAATATTTGATTTTGAAAGACAACAGGGCTTACTTACATCTCAGAGATAGAAGGGCTGCAAGGAGCTGGGATTCTGATTTCCAGGGCTTATGTGCAGACTCCCGCACCCCAGAACCCAGTGCAAAAGCAGCTGTTTGAAAAGTACCACAGACGATTTGTGAAGAAGATTCATTTGCTAATCTTTAAAGCATCTGCCAGAGAGACAGACCTCTTGGGACTCTCTCTGGGACACAAGCACTGGCAGGTACCATTTTTGCACTCCTTTTCCACCCCGGGAGTGCCAGCAGTTCCACACAGTCACAGCACTCTCCCATTGCCCTGCTAGAGCTGGCGGGCAGGCCCCACCTCAGAGCTCCACCGCTCCCTCACTAAAACTAGTAGATGTGCCTTGACCCTATGCTCTCCCATAGTCTCACTAGAGCTAAAGCCAGTGGTCCCTTCCAGGCTCTGCACTCAACTTGCCTTGCTAAAGCTGGCAGGTGTACACAGCCCACACAGGGGACTCCCCTCCCCAATCGCCTGGCTCTGGTGGCCAGGGGTGCTTGCCTCTCTGGGCCCCACAGGCCTGAAACAATTGAAGAGACAGTTCTTGGTAGGCTATCACCACCAGGCGCTGCGCAGACAGCAGACTGAAATATATCCCAAGGCTTCCTATGAAAAGAAACTATTTACTTGTCTTAGAGCTTTAGCCTGAAAGGCAGGCTTTAGGTTTGGCACATATCTAGAGGCTACAGAGGTGCTCTTAAGGAATGAAGCCAAGGAAAGACATATTTGCACTTTCCCTAGGCCTTGCTACAGTTTGGCAGTACCTCTAAGAAAGGAGCTTACACTCGTTGGGAGACCCAAGTTTTGCAAATGTCAAACACCTTCAGATTTCCTGAATAGGAGGCCAGCAGTGTTTATAATTGTGGTCCCACAATTTTAAGACTTTAAAAGCTGCTGCCTAAGAGTGTGGCTTCCAATCAGTCTAAAACTGGGTGCTAATTGAGATTCCTTTCTTTGGAACACTGATAGGTCTTGGCAAACCTTCCACAACTGGGACCAGATGGCTTTACTGGTGAATTCTACGACACATTCAAAGATGATTCAATACTGATCATTCTCAAGTTCTTCCAAAAAACTGAAGAGGAAGGAATGCTTCCAAACTCATTTTACAAAGCCACAATGACTGTCACCAAAAAAAGGACAAGGACACTAAAAAATAAAAAACCCAGATGAACAAAACAAAAAACAAACAAAACCACACGCCAATATCCTTGATGAACATGGATTCAAATATCCTCAACAAAATATTAGCAAACCAAATTCAACAATATATGAAAAGGATTATATACCGTGATCAAAAGGGATTTATTTATTCTAGGGATGGAAGGATGGCTCAACTACTGTAAATCAATCAACATGATATATCACATTAACACAATGAGAGATAAAAATGACAGGACTGCCTTGGTAGATGCAGAAAAAGCATGTGACAAAATCCAACATCCATTTATGATAAAAACTCTCAACAAGATGGGTATAGAATGAAGGCACCTCAGCATAATAAAGGCTATGTATGACAAGCCCACAGTTGACATTCTCAATGATAAAAAGCTAAAAGCTTTTCCTCTAAGATCAGGAACCAGAGATATTCACTCTTGTCACTTCTCTTTAGCACAGTTTTAGAAATCCTAGCTCTGGAAATGAGGTAAGAAACAGAAATAAAAGGTATCCAAATTTGGGCAGCCCTGGTGGTGCAGCGGTTTAGCGCCGCCTTCAGCCCAGGGCCTGATCCTGGAGACCCGGGATCGAGTCCCACATCTGGCTCCCTGCATGGAGCCTGCTTCTCCCTCTGCCTGTGTCTCTGCCTCTCTCTCTCTCTCTCTGTCTCTCTCTCTGTCTCTCATGAATAAATAAATAAAATCTTTAAAAAAAAACATTTAAAAAGGTATCTAAACTTGAAAGGAAACAATAAAGCCATCACTATTTGTAGAAAACATGATTTCATTTATGGAAAACCCTAAAGACTCCACCAAAATTCTGCTCAAATAAACTAAATCAGTAAAGCTGCAGGTTACAAAATCAATATGCAAAAATCGATTGCATTACTATACACTAACAATGAACTATCAGAAAGAGAAATTAAGAAAACAATTCCATTTACAATTACATCAAAAGGAACAAAATGTCAAGGAATAAATTTATCCAAAGAGGTGAAAGACCTGTACTCTCAAAACTACAAGACATGGATGAAATAGACTGAAGATGACCCAAATAAATGGAAAGATAAACTCATGGATTGGAAGAATTAATATTGTTAACATGGCCATACTACCCAAAGAAAATTTACGACTCAATACAATCCCTCTCAAAATTCCAATGACATTTTTCATAGAAATAGAGAAATCATAAAATTTGTATTGAACCACAAAAGACCCTGGATAGCCCAAACAATCTTGAGGGGAAAAAAGAACACAGCTAGAGCCATTATGCTCCCTGATTTCAAACTATATTACAGAACTATAGTAATCAAAATAGCATGGTATTATCATAAAAACATACATACAAAAATTAATAGAACAGAATAGAGAGCCCAAAAATAAACCTATAAAAGTATTTCAATATATTTATAACAAAGGACTCAAGAATACGCAGGGGGAAAGTGCCATCTCTTCTGTAAATGTAGTGCTGGGAAAACTGAACAGCCACATACAAAAGAATAAAACTATATATTACTATCTTTTGCCATACAGAAATACAGAGAAATTAACTGGAAATGGATTGAAATCTTGAAGGTAAGACTAGACACCATAAAACTCTTAGAAGAAAACAGTTAATCTACTCTAATCAAGTATAGCCAGGATTCAAAGTGAATCATTCACAACCAACAGATTGAAGATGTACTGACATATTTAACAATTTCAAGAAACAATTATAGAAATAATATTATTATATTACATAAGGTGGTATAGAAAAGGAGAATAGAGGAGAAGGAGTAACTTGCTCATTTTAACATTACTCATCGTAGGGAAATAATAAATATTACAAAATTTTGTTTAAAGAGACCATTTTCACTGAAAGTGGAAAATGGGGGATTTAATATTACCCTCCACACCTAAAACATAAAGCAAACAGGAAGGGGGGGGGAATGGAGTACTGTATAATTAGCAAGTCTTATAAAGCAAGTTTTATAAAGCAATATAGCAGGGCTTTCCAACCAATATGTCAGAGCACACTACTATGGGGCTAGTGGATTACAGGCATGCTAAGACACCAACCTCATCAGGCTTTGTGGTTTCACAGAAGGACTGGACTAGCCAGATTCCCCAAGGGGTGATATCCAACCAACAGAAACTAGTTTCTTATGTTTATTCCAGTATGTGGTAAAATATAATCATTTTCAATATAATACAATGTGAAGGAGGGCACTTTCCATCACAGCACTGCAGGCACACACAAAATTCTTACACTGTCCTTTAGTTACTCGCTCATACATAATTTTGTTGTCTGGTAATTCAGTTTAAGAAAACCATGAAGAAGTCCTGGAGAGAATGAAAATGAAACTCACCTAGGTAAAAAGAAATTTTGAGAGTTAAAAAAACTTGGTAATTTAGTTAGAAATGGTTCTATACACAAGGGAAATTTTTTCTGCTTATTGGATTGAAATTACATAAACGTTATATTTTACACAGTTATTCATGATAAGAAATTGACAGTAGAATTCAAAAAAGAAGGTGGGTAAAAAGAATCACTGTTTCTGAGATTCACTCATTCATTTAGATAAGAGCTAATACTTTAGTTTCAATGTCGCCTTCATGTTGCCACTTGTGAAAGCTGGTATATAAATGGACTATTGGGGAAAAAAAAGAGTAACACTAGATATTCAAGATATTCAAATTCAGGACGTTTCTTCTTCAAGGGTGGTAGATTTAGCATTCTACGTAGAATATTTACTTCTAGGACAATTTGACTTCATATTCCTTACCTAAATAACCCAAATGATGTCATTACCACGGCCCTATCCCAGAGTAATTTTACCTCCGGAAGTCACCAGGAGCTCAAGAATCTCAAACTGCGGAGAAGAGTGCATCCCAAAGTCCAAGAAAGTATTGTGTCAAAATCTAAATGATACAAATGGGAGGAATGGATAATATAAACCATATGGGAATCTCCGAAAAATCAAATTTGACATTTCTTAAAAGAAGATAGTTATGTTTCCAAAAGTATTTGTTTGTATTTATTTGCAATAATGAATGAAAAAATTATACACTTCTATTATCTCTTTAAAATATATATTCAACATTAAAATACATTTATGAAGAGAGAGCAACCCCACTGTATTTTTTATAGTATGGGACATTATAGTAACGGAATAAGTCCCTAAGAGGAAAGCTCATAATTTTATATATATAGTAGATTTTAAGTAAGAGCTAAATGCGTTTTCCCTTCTAAAAAGTGCGCATTAAAAATACTCTATTTTTATGTTATGGCTATAAAACTTTAACATTTATCTTTTCTTAACAGGTGAGACATTCTGGAAACAATATTAATTACCATTTCATCTTAGCTTAAAGAATCATGTAGGGATATGATATGTACGTGACAGAAACATTTTACTGGGACTGGAGTACGAAGTAGGAGTTAATAAGTAAGAACCAGATAGTGAGGAGAAATTTAGAATTTCATTGTTTCATATGACAGAATTCCTATATTAATAAAAGAAAGGGAAAGAAGGGAAGAATTAAAGAAACAAAGAAAGAAGGAAAGAAATGAAATTATTACACATAACCTGGAAAGGCAGAAGTCAGGTTATAAATTACTCCAACAAAAGACACAAAGTCACCAGGAATCCTCTCCTCCATAATCCTTGTCCTCTACCAGGACACAGAATGAGAATGTTCTTGTTATTTTGGAATTTTGGTTCAAGTCCCAAAGGATAAGTGGTATGCTCTATAATAAGGCCTTAGATGACATCCCTCTAGTCTTAAGAATGAAAAGTCCAAAGGTCCTTTGACTCAATTTTATTATCCACCTTAGTGTAATATAAAACAAGGCTAGACTCTTGTTAGAGATCACTTGATGGGTCAACTTTGGTCATATTTTTACAGTGGCTTGAGAGTGTGTGGGGGAAAGTTGGTGAAAAATTGGTTAATAGAAGAAACTAGACAAGGTTATGGATAGAAAAAATAAAACAGCAACATTATTGGAGATTGGTATAAAGCTAGAACAGTGCCCAACTGCCCAAAAAAGGCCAGTAGTAACTCATTACTCCTTAAACATCCCTGATTACAGAAAGGGACTGTTCAAGTGTTTAGGGTGAGACCAACAGTATGGAGAGTAATAAGAGCTTCAGATTGGCAATTACAGTAATATAGAAGAATGTTTCAGGCAGGTCACCAAATTCATTTTTCTAGAGATATGCAGAATCAGATTTTCACCTTGACTCTTAGTTGAAGAGCGTTCAAGTCCTCAAAGGGGGAGGACTGGTGGCTCCAGTCCTCCCCCTCCAGCCTGGGTGGCTCAGTGGATGGGCATCTTCCTTTGGCTCAGGTCATGATCCTGGGGTCCTGGGATCATGTCCTGAATCAGGCTTCCCATAGGGAGCCTGCATCTCCCTCGGCCTGTCTCTGCCTCTCTCTCTGTGTCTCTCATGAATAAATAAATAAAATCCTAAAAAAAACAGTCCTCAAAGAGTGCATCAGTGAGTAAGGGTAAAACAATTTTCTTTGGAAGCCAAAAATATGTAAAAAATAAAACTCTTCTGTGTATTAAATACGCTGTCAATAAGCTGACTCAAACACTTGTCAGTGGAACATGACAACCTGAGTATACTTCACTAGCCATTGTTTCTCCAAGTGGTACTAAGAGCAGACCATTTAGATTTAGCTTCTCAAGTGTAATTCTGCTTTGGGAGCATGGTTTCCCCATAGGAAACTTAACAATGAGGGTAATCATGAAAATTATCATTGTCTTAGTTTGAATTTCTCCTCTGGAGCAGATACCAGGAGATGGTATTGAGTCCAAGCAGCTTATTTAAGAAGTGGTAAGCACAAATGAGGAAGAGAAAAAAGAGAGGGGAAGACCAAATTTGTCTGATAAATTGTGCTTTTGATAAATTGTGTTTTTGATAAATAGTGCCTTACCACTATGGACATCCGAGGATATAACTGTCTCATGTTTATCCTACACAGGGACAGAGTACTCATCCCAATTGGGTGAGGTGATTTAATTGGTATACCACAGTTTCAAGTGAATTCAGAAGTAAGCTGAGAGTATTTAGATGAGAAATTACTGGTGTTTGCTAAAGCCTATCCCTCGCACCACCCAAATATTTTCATGCCCCATATTGCCTATATTTGGTTACTGATATCTTAAGCCACTGGCCAGCCACAATCTCTCTAAAAACAGAAACAAGCAAAACAACAACCACTAGAGGATCAATAAGAAGTTAGAACTCGTTCTTAAACGAGCTGGAATTCTATGGCTCCCCAAGGTTCCAAGGTAGTAAATACTATTCATCAACTCATCAGTTCTCTTCTGGCATCTATTCTACATTTCATTTTCCCTTGGTCATTACTTCTACTGATCTAGGTTGTTTACCCAGTGGATTGGCCCAAATTTAATCTCTGAGAAGTATGAGCCCCTAGTTATCTCAGATTGCTGCAAATGCACATTTACTGATTTTTGAAACATCAAGGAACACCTTAGTGATTTCCAGCCTCCAGACATACTCTACCCTTTCTGCAATTTCTATTAGAGGCTTAGGTCCCTAAGTCTTCATGCCTATATGTGTTGATTACATCCCAAAGTACAGTAACTTCTTTCTCTGTGGCTCTATAATAAAAGATCAGGTTTTTTTTTTCAAATATTGGAGACACAGCACTATTCAATAGCCACTGGTTTAACACTTATCCTGTATCAAATGTACTTTCAGTCTCCCACCCCAAACAATCATCCCTGTGCTTAGCAACTTGGTTGAGAACTAATGTTCTCTTAGGCAGCAGCTTGCAGGTGATGTGATAGGATTGCATGCCTATACTGCCTCCTTATCATAAAATTGGTCCTTGGGTATAAGTCAGTATTACGATGGATCATGTGTGAGGTAGACAGGGGGATGCTTTACTCAGATCTCCCTTCCAGAAAGAACTCTTTGCCCACTCTGGGAAGTACAATCAACAGACAGTACCAACTATCAGTTCTCAGCATCTGCTTGGAATAGTCAATGTTTATTGACTTAATGAAATAGGGGTGTAGATCCCCAGCCATTCCTACTTGGGGCAGGACCACTCTGACAAATAATACTCGCTGCCAAACTCCCCACTAGTTGGCAATAGCTGAAAAATAAACTGCACAGTTCAATGCTCTCTATATCTAACCCAGCTTTTATTCTCTTCTTTTTATCAGTTTCAGTCTGTAATAAACATCTTACATGCCTCCAGAAAATCCAATCCAGGATAATCTGTACCAAAGAACTAAAAAGAAGGCAAGATAGTAATTTCTCATCTCACCCTCTAGTCCATATACACAGAGTCCAGAGAGACCAGGTAGCAGCCGCAGTTTAGAGTTCAATAGGACTTTTCATGTGTTTCCTGGAAAAAGACTGACCCTTTGGGGGTGCCAGGATTGCTAATTAAGCAGAGTATAGAGTTTCAGAAACAAGAAACAAAATGTTCCTCAGTAGGTTGTTGGGAGTGATGCTAAGTGAGACAACTCCTGTTCCACTCTCTCTACTCTTCCACTAGAGACAAAGTATAGCATCAAAGTGTTTGCTACAACTAATATATTATATACCGGAGGATGGATTCCATAAACTTGCAGAGTATTGTCCCATAACTTGGCATTTTAATTGTCTATGTAGTTGGATATTCCAATATTTAAGCATCTGGGCATCTTATGAGTGGTGCAGTATGTGAGAAAAGGGGGGAATCCCATACTCCTGGATGCACTTCCATACTTCCATTGAGAGGAAAAGGATCCATTGGTCTGTTTTGGTATGTGATATCCCATGGTGGCAAACCAAACACTAAGCACCCTGTTTGAAAAATGGTGCTAATTGGAGCCTTGAGAGGATAAAAAGCAATTGCATATTCAGAATGTGTCTTTTTTTATTAGAATAAATATATGACCTTTCCAGAATGGAAAGGAGTCGATGTATCAACTTGCCACCCAGTGGACAATAGGAATTCCTGAGGAATAGTGCCATCTGGTGACAGCAGTAACTAAATGAGCCTTGGTAAAAAGGAGTTTATGCTGTTAGGCCTATACAGAGCCTTATTCTCTGCCATCATGATTACTTCAGGGAGTTCTGGGTTGGAAAACTTGCTCATCAATGAAAGTAGATGTAGGTGTTCACCACAGGCTGCTCTGGCCATCCCAGAATATTCAACTGTACTAAATGTCTCCTGTCTGGTCAAATATTTTAGGGTTTCATTTATTTCTCTAACAGAGTCTCCA
Organism: Canis lupus familiaris; assembly: GCF_011100685.1. Taxonomy (NCBI): domain Eukaryota; kingdom Metazoa; phylum Chordata; class Mammalia; order Carnivora; family Canidae; genus Canis; species Canis lupus. The sequence continues at coordinate 9,480,045 of NC_049232.1, forward strand.
GTGTGAATATAGGAGGCATTCAAGGCCATGCAACCCATCTACTTCATAGCTCCACCACTCTTAAAATCAAACTCTGGACCTAATTTTTAGCATAATCTCTCCTGCTTCAGGATATGAGAATAGCTTTAAATATGGCCATCGATGTCTTCTAGCTTTTAGAGCATGCTCTGAGTAAAGAGTTCATGATCCGATCCTATTGTTACCTTTTTTCAAAAAAATGTGGGACAGTTAACAAAAGCCAGTGAAGGGCCAAGTCCTTACAATCACCACTGCCTCTATGTCTTTCAATTGCTAGAGATACTGATTGTATAAGCTTCTACCTAACTCTTCTATCTAAATATCATCCCAGTTTACCACTCATGGGGTTCATGGCAAGAAATATGCTATAATATTCAGTGGTTATTTTAAAAAATATTTTATTTATTTATTTGTGAGAGACCCAGAGAGAGGGACAGAAACATAGGCAGAGGGAGAAGCAGGCTTCCTCTGGGGAGCCTGATGCAGGACTCAACCCCAGGAACCCGGGATCATGACCTAGGCCGAAGGCAGACGTCCCACCAGTGAGCCACCCAGGTGCCCCTATTCAATGGTTATTAACACTCATCCTATTTACTACCAAAGAGCATTCCTTATTACCATCTGACTAATGAATAATTCAGTTCAGGCTGTTCTGCTTCTTGGGTCATTTCCATTACAACCTCCATGATGTGGGAGAAAGCATTTAAGCACAGATTCAGGAACTTGATGTGGATAGCTATCACCCTGCAAATTAACTCTTCACAGCAGTTACTCAGCATCGAATTGAAGTTATTTATGGTGTGCATCAAAAGTGCCTCCTATAATCATTAAGTCACTTATTTTTATTTTTAAAGTTTATTTATTTAGGTAATCTCTACACCCAGTGTGGGACTTGAACTCACGAACTTAAGATCAAAAACTGCGTGTTCTTCTAGACAGGCACGCCTTAATCATTTCTCTTTAAAGGATAAATTCAATGAACTGCTTGAACGTGCTTCACTTACCTGCTCCATAATTTTTCAAAGAGTACATCTAAAGATAAAACACATCAATTTGAATGTGTAGTTTAATCTTCTGTTTATATCTGGCTTCACAATTAATTCATAACACAGGCAAATTTGTGTTATTTGAGCTAGCCCATACAAAAACAAACCAACAAACAAAAGTGTTCTATGAAACCATATCTGTTGCAGCTTCTTAAAATGATTTAACTTGATATAGTTTTTAGCTATATTTTATATTAAAATGAGCTTTGGAAGTAGTCCTTTTCATTAAAAGCCAATCTACTACTTTTTTCAAAAAGTAGTTTGAAAGATGATATACAATGGGTAACACCTGATTTTTGACATTCCTAATAGAAAATCAATAAAATTGAAAAAAATCAGTGAAATCTAAATGACTGTATGTGAGGTGAGTGATAGTGAATCTAAGCGGCAAGGAAAATGAAAAGTGAGTGGGTCACTTCTTTCTTTGCCATTGTTTTTAGTCATTCTTTTCCCAAACATTTGAGTCCCTTTTTCAAGACAAAAAAAAAAAAAAAAGTAAATGAAAGTATTCTAAGATAGTAAGTAAATTTTATTTTATTTTTTTAAGAGTTTATTTTTTTGAGAGAGAGAGTGCACACCAGGGCATGAGCAGCAAAGGGCAGAGGGAGAGGGAAAAGCAGCACCATGCTGAGCAGGGAGCCTGCCGTGGTAGACACTTAATGGACTGAGCCACACAAGGTTCCCTAATAAGTAAATTTTAGAAAGATAATCATCCTGTAAGTAAGATATCTTGTTACAGGGAGACAATCTGAAATCCATATGTAAATGATAATGATAAATTTTTCTTTATGATGATTTGATCAGAGAACATGTAGATAAAAGTGTAAATCAATACTACAGGGTCAGATAACCTTTTTGCAATGACAAGGATGAACAAGAGTTATCAATATTCTCCATGAATGCCCTCACAGCCATAAATTCTATCCTTATATGATGAAAAATGGCATATATCTACTTTTCCAATTGATATTCCACTTAAAAGGAAAGTCCTTCATTATCAGTAATAAAAAAGTAGTATGGTATATAACCTATGTTTTATAAATTAATAAGATTAAAAAAAATAGAATTTATAAATTTTATGCTATCTTCTTTAACAAATAGCTGAAGAACATAAATGAAATAGAATAAGGAATGGTTAAAATTTAAACCAAAAAGGAAATTCACAAAAGCCTAGTAAAAATAAAAATCCAGCTTCCTAAAAATATTACTTTTGATTAACATAATCTCCACAAATTTATTCCCTCACTTTCTGCAATTTCTTTGCATATTATTTCTTCTGATTTCCATAGAAACAGCACAAGTTATGTCATGCTAAGATAATTGCTTCACATTTGCTTTGCTCACGTGTTGATTTCCCATCGATTTGCCATCTGACCAAAACCAGTATTTTCATAAAACCTTAGAGAAAAGTTACAAGAGAGCTTACTTTTGCGCTTCGCAATGATACCTTGCATTCCCATGATTTAGTGAGTTTCCACTCAAAGGATAAGAGAAAAGGGTATTTGGGTTCAAGTGAAAAGAAACAATGGATTAAAGATAACTCACATTGTATTAAAAAAACAATTAAATTTAATGACAGTTTATGAAGAACTGAGAAATATCTAAATGTGTGAAATATAAACATTTACAGTACAGACAACTGCTCCAAAAGTTCAACCCTTCCATTGGCCTTCCCATTAGTAATGAATGGTTTAGGACCACTCTTTTCAACTGTGCCTCCTCAAAACCAAGAGAAAGTATGATGCTAAATCATTATCTGCATAAATCATCATGACAAACCTATTACTTCTACTTTATATAAAAAAGAGACTAGGAAATAGGCATTAAATAACTCCCCAAAGTTAAGGAAAAGTTTCTAATTCTAAATCTTTATGTAATACCACCTTCAATCTCTAACATTTCTTCCTGCTTCTTATTCATTCATTCAGTGTAAACTTTTTATCTCATGGGCCCATACACCTTTTGTCTTTTACTTTCTTTCCTTTGAATTCACCTCATACTCAGCTGCCTTAACAGGTGTTGCTGCCACCCTAAAACTTTTGTAGTTACAGATTTCCCTTGCCTTAAGGGGGAGAGTACGTGGACCTCAGTTCTATAAACTAGCATCAGTCATTCTTTTCTTGCATTTTTTTCCATTTCTAAAGATAAAATCAATATATCCTCTGAGGTAGTCCTAATACCCTGATAAACTGTTAAATATACAGCAAAGACAGAGGATTATAAGACTTTCCTTTCTGAAGTTGAACTCTATCCAATGTCTTTGTCACTAATGACAAGATCTCTGGTATAATCTGTGGATTCAGAAATACAGGGAAAATGTTGGCCCCAGAGCTTATTTAAATATTTTCTAAAAAAGACAAAAAACAACAACAAAAAACATCAATTGTACCTGCTGCTGAACAAAATGCCTATCAAAATTCAACTAAAAACATTTTGAAAAAAATGACTCAACATTTGACTAGAAAAAATAAAAGGCCAGAGAAAATTTATGAAAGATAAATATATTAGTGTCCTTGAAGAGTTAATCTTCCAATTTTAAGTTCTTACCTATAAACAGAAATTATTTTTAAATTATCATTTGAAGCCTCTGTAAATAAAATACTTAAAAAGAATTATCATTTTTGCCTGTATCATTAGGAAATCTGAAAATATTAATGGATGACCCAGGAAAACCTAGGGCAGCTCTCTCAAATAAATGAATATTTAAAGCAAGCTTTTCAAAGAAAAAGTCTTGAAGGAGATCCATGCATCAGACCTATATGTTTCCATATTACACAAGAATTAGTGGACATAAAAGGGCAAATATATCAAGGTTAATTTGCAGAGTGATATGGGGAAATTAGATTTACTTCATTCCCAGTCCAAGTCCTTTCCAATGCTACTGTCACTGATGTAATATGAAAAGGAAAGATTGATGTAGCATCTGTCTTTATGACAGAGGGAGAACAACAAGGTTATTAGAGTGTTTGCCCTCATGGAGCTTGTAATCCTGGAATACTATATTCTAGGAAATTCACGTCTACATTCTCTTACTGAAAAAAAAAATCATGAAGTCAACTAGATAACCATCATTCACAAACAAGTTCCCAGAATTTACAAAATAGATTCATATTCAGATGATATACATAATGAGATTTTAAGTCAAAAGGTAAATTAGTGATACATATATAAGTTCAGCCATACAATCCAAATAAACATCAACCTAATACTATCCTTTTTTTTTTTTTTTTTCTTTTTCCTGATTCTGGTCCTTCCATCATTTATAGCTTTGACAAAATTTTAGAATAGCAAAGTTCTGAGGGTCACTATATTAGAAAAGGGGGAAATAATGAAGAGGTAAGAGAAACTGAGTGTTGACAGAATAATCTCCTTAAAGTGCAGAATGGCAGGCAAGAAAGAGCACAGGCTGAAGAGGTAGCCAAAGAAAAAGTAAGATGAATCAAAATAACCTCAGGAGGGCAGCCCTGGTGGCACAGCGGTTTAGCACAGCCTGCAGCCCAGGATAGAGTCCCACTTTGGGCTCCCTGAGTGGAGCCTGCTTCTCCCTCTGCCTATGTCTCTGCCTCTCTCTCTCTCTCTCTCTCTCTCATGAATAAATAAATAAAATCTTAAAAAAAAAATAACCTCAGGAGAGCAAAAGTTTGGAGAAGCTTGAGACAACTGCATAGAGCCAAAGACTATAATGTGTTACAAAAGACAGTCCTAAATTTCAGAAGAGGGTTGAAAAATAATGACATTCTTAGTAGGGAAAAAATGAGAGGAATAAAGAAAAACAAGAGAGGAATAAAAAAAATGTGAGAAGTAAGGGTAAGAGTAAAGGTAACTGTGGCAGTGCAATTTAGTATGTGTGAATACTGTTTCTATCCTGACGATTTGGTGAAGGCCTGGAAATTGTGTTCTCATGACATATTATGGCTATTCAATACAAAATATTGGGAGGGCATCCTGATTAGGATGAAGGGTAATTAAAAAACCAATGAGGATTATTAAATATTGGGTTAGGACTATCCTGCTGTGTAAGTCTTCTTTGGTGACAACAGTAGGAATAAAGGAAGAAGGGGAGAAGAGGAAGTGGAAGTGGAAGATGTAAGGAAGGAGTTTATAACAGAAAGGAGTTTTCAATGACACAGATGAAGGCCCGGGTAGAGTTAAGTTTAGAAATGGAAGAAGACACAGTGAAGGAGAAGGTTGGATAAGAAGTTTAGGGCTAAGGAGCACTAGCAATTACCTCTTTGGAGTTGATTCATTTTTTGTTTTTTAAGATTTTATTTATTTATTTATTTATTTATTTATTTATTTATTTATTTATTTATTTATTTTATGATAGTCACACAGGGAGAGAGAGAGAGAGGCAGAGACACAGGCAGAGGGAGAAGCAGGCTCCATGCACCGGGAACCCGATGTGGGATTCGATCCCGGGTCTCCAGGACCAAAGACAGGCGCCAAACCGCTGCGCCACCCAGGGATCCCAGATTTTATTTATTTATTTAGAAAGCATGAGTGGGAAAGTCAGAGGGAGAAGGAGAGAGAGAAAATTTCAAGCAGACTCCCTGCTGAGCATGGGGCCTGACATGAGAATCTCACCACTCTGAGATTATGACCTGAGTCAAAATCAAGAACCTGGAGGTGCCTGGGTGGCTCAGTGGTTGAGCCTCTGCCTTTGGCTCAGGTCATGATCCCGGGGTCCAGGGACTGAGTCCCGCATCAGGCTCCCTGCATGGAGCCTGCTTCTCCCTCCGCCTCTGTCTCTGCATCTGTCTCTGTCTCTCATGAATACATAAATAAAATCTTAAAAAAAAAAAAAAAAGAATTGGGCACTCAATCAGCTGAGCCACCCAGGTGCCCCTTATTCATTTTTTATATAAAATTTGACAGTAGGGAATCCCTGGGTGGCTCAACGGTGGAGCCTGCCTTCCACCGAGGGCGTGATCCTGAAGTCCCAGGATCAAGTCCCACGTCAGGCTCCCTGCATGAAGCCTGCTTCTCCCCCTGCCTGTGTCTCTGACTCTCTCTGTGTGTCTTTCAATAAATAAATAAAATTAATAAACATAAAATTTGACAGTATTTGTCTAGAATTTGTGAAAAATCAGTTGGTAATATTTGATAAAGCATGATTTAAATTTTGCAGTATTTCAATCTGATTAGAGAAAACAGTAAAATACTTCCTGTAAAAGAGAATTATTTTTGTGAAAATACAGCCTTTGTTCTGCTCCTGAAAATATTTGTATAAAACCAAATCATTAAGATTATTTATTAATTGTATAAATATTTTCTCTCTCTCCCATTCTCTCTCTCTCTCTCTCTCACACACACACACACACACACACACACACAGAAAATTAAGTAAACAAATATCTCACCACCATGGTTCTCAGGAAGAATTCGTAAGCATGTATAGGAATATATACATTTTTGAAAATTGATTTAAAATGTTTCTTATCAACCGCCACAAGTATCACACTACATTTATAAACATCACATTACTTTTAAGCAGACTGCACTATATTCTGGCTTTGATCATGCCCCTACCAAACCATTTTAGAATCAGAAAGTGTGAATTTTATTTAAATAGATTAGTTTAGGGATCCCTGGGTAGCTCAGCGGTTTGGCACCTGCCTTTGCCAAACTGCTGCTCGCGTGATCCTGGAGTCCCTGGATCGAGTCCCACGTCGGGCTCCCTGCATGGAGCCTGCTTCTCCCTCTGCCTGTGTCTGTCTGTCTGTCTGTCTGTCTCTCTCTGTGTGTCTCTCATGAAAGAATAACTAAAATCTTTAAAAATAAATAAGTAAATAAATGAATAAATAAATAAATAAATAAATAGATTAGTTCAGCTTCAATGGCGCCACGATTTCTTTGTGACATTTCTTGCAAATTATCACCTTTTTCTGAGATATGTAGATTATCCAGAGTTCACTTTCTAAAAATGGTAGTAGGATGGTGATGATGGAAAGCAGAAATAATAGTGCTGGAAATACCAACTAAATCCAGAGAAATGAAAAGCAGATGCTACAAATGAAAAAGCTTCAGAAATTATTTCCGTAATTCTTAGCATACTATTTCCAAAGGAAAAAAAAAAAAAAAAACTTGGTTTTCCATAAGATATTACCAAAGTGTAAATATCCAGCTCCAGCCTCTCTTGTCTGCTCAAATTTCTCTAAATCTAAAACTACTCTAAAAAAAAAAGTCTGGGATGCTTGGGTGGCTCAGTCAGTTAAGTGTCTGCTTTCATTTTAGGCCCTAATCCTGGCTGGTGTCCTGGGATTGAGTTCCATGTAGTGTTGAGCTCCCTGCTCAGAGTCTGTTTATCCCTCTCCCTCTGCCCCCTCCCCACATCCCTATTCATGCTAACCTCTCTTGCTTGCAAGCTGTCTCTCAAATAAATAATTTTAAAAATAAATAAATAAATAACCAAAAAAGTCCATTAATTTAAAAAAATATATATAGAAATAAATGATCCCCCTAGATTCTATATATTTCTCTTTTTTATAATTCAACAAGTAGTTCTGGAAATGGTTACATAATTACAATTTACAGAAATCATCATATAAGTATGCTTCCTCTATGGTTTTCATTAGGACTGGGTATTTAGAAAGAAACAGAAAAGATTTTTGTTTTACAATGTTTTCCAAAAGAACTTTCAGGTTCCACTGAATTTTTATAACCTATATTTTTTTGTTTAATATTTATGACATTTATTGAAATTGCTCCAGGCTGACGGACATCAGTTCACATGGCTTTTGGTATTTTCTGAGCAATTTATTTAAGGGAGTGGATGGTATTTATTGCTCATCTCATGAGACAAACATGATTCCAGGCAAGTTTTCAGTCAGAAAAAGTCATATAAATTATGAGAAGATGATGCATTCTTATCCAGTCTTAATGAAACTTTAAAATTAGACATATGGACTCATTGGAAAGCTGAGGATAGTTTTATGCCTTTGAGCTTCAATAGGTCTTGTGATGTTGAGGCTCCATTCTAATGTTTCAAAAAAGAAAATTAAGACTCCACCAAAAACATCTTGCAAAATAGAATTCTGCTGGATAGCATGGAAATGCCCCAAATTATATTATTTGTTTCTTCCTTAAATGATTCTGTTGCCTACATCTAGAACTTAACACAATCAAGGCAAAGGAAGAAAAGGAAATTTGTGCCAAGAAATAATCTAGGTCACTTGTGCTTATGAGCACTTATCTGACTTTCTTTGCATAACTTGCTTCCAAAAATCATTGATTATGATTACCAAAGAAACGAGAATATGGTGGCAATACTGCATAATTACATAATCACAAATTTCAGTAACAGGCTCTGGAATATATTATTATAGTAAGTTCATATCACATTCTTTTTTTGGGGGGGGCTTAATTTTCATTTTTAAGCAATTAAATATAAAATAATGTAAAGCATGCAAGGAATTTAAAATGTTATTTAATATAAGGGTTATTTTAATAGCCCTTTAAAACACTATAATTTATTGGAATATAATAAATTAAGAATATAATTAATGTTTGGAATGGCCCTTAAATACCCTCAGAAAGAAATGGATTTTTCATCAAAATATTTTGTATTTTTACTAGTTTTTTTGTCTTTCCTTTAACAGTGGTGGTAGAGGAAATGATTGTTTGTTTTTACCTAAAATGTAAACCTTATAGGGGAATTTTTTATTTTTTGTGTAAAATATTCAGAGAATACTTTATGAGTAACTATGTGAAACTTCTCAAACAGGGTTCAGTTAACATGAAATCTTGAAGTACATCCCAAGTATATGGGAATAAGCTCTTATAGGACAAACAAAGCAGATTTAATTGGAACACCAAACTTATTCAAAGATTACAGGGGATCCCTGGGTGGTGCAGCGATTTAGCGCCAGCCTTGGCGCTAAATCCTGGAGTCCCGGGATCGAGTCCCACGTCGGGCTCCCTGCATGGAGTCTGCTTCTATCTCTGCCTCTCTCTCTCTCTCTCTCTCTCTCTCGCTATGTCTACATGAATAAATAAATAAATATTAAAAAAAAAGATTTACAGAGGAAAAGTTAGTTGATGTACTTCATAAAAAGCTCTTGATGGACCTTTTCAGGTAATACAAATGTGGTACTCTTTGGAGAAAAATGCAAAGACCAATGCGAATTTTTAGTATAAATACAAAAGTGTAAAGAAATTGGATGCCTGGGTGTTCAGTGGTTGAGGGTTTGCCTTTGGCTCAGGTGGTGATCCCGGGGTACTGGGATCGAGTCCTTCATCATGCTCCCCATGGGGAGCCGGCTTCTCCCTCTGCCTGTCTCTGCCTCTCTCTGTGTGTCTCTCATGAATAAATAAAATCAGAAAGAAAGAAAGAAAGAAAGAAAGAAAGAAAGAAAGAAAGAAAGAAAGAAAGAAAGAAAGAAAGAAAGAAAGAAATTGTATTCTTAAAGCAGGTGACTTCCAGACAGCTCCTGGATGTCCTTAAAGGTAAGTAGGGAGAACACTTAAGAAACTCAAGTCTCAATCAAGTGGATAAAAGTGTGCTAGTATGGTAAGAATAATGTTACTGTTCCCTTGTCCTCATAAGGAAACCTTAAACAAAGAGAGATCATGGCTTCTGGCATTAAGAAAGGATAAAAGTGAATTCACTCATTCAATCATTTATACATGCACCCACTGCATAGGTATCAAGAGGCTACTAGGTTTAAGTCTTAAAGAGTCAGTAATGAATAAAATAATCTCAGCCTCTCCTTCCATGGAATTTATATTCTATATGGCAAATGCCTGGCATAAATGGATTAACCCACAGAAGACTTCAGGCAATGAAATATCATATATCAGAATATAATTATTAGCCTGGCAAGACTGATGAGCATGGGCACTGCATAGATGACTGTCTCTTACATTATTTATCATTAGAATTTTTTTTTTTTTTGCAAAACCTTTTTCTGCTTGGACACATGCAATGTACAGACTCAGCTACACCCAGAAAACCATCATTTCCAAACAAAGTAGCTAACAGGCTACAAACTCAAACCCACTACCTACTGGGGTTCAGGTTTTTCCTGCTGCTGCTGTATATTACATAATTTATGATCAATGGTATACTGGGAAATAGTTACTAACTAGCCCTCTGGGGAGAAAAGTATATAGCTATAGACCTACAGATATGGAGATATATGCTTATAAATCACACTAATATAAACAATAAGTGGCACACAATTTATAAATACTGATAAAATATAAATACTCGTCATTGTCATTTCGATATAGCCAATTAATTCTCACAGAATGTTTTAGTTGATTTTTGCCAACCCCTTGTATATTTGTTGCCAACTTATAGTTTCAATTGATAAGGTGGTATATTTGCAGCATGAATGGTGGTTGATATTTTGTTTCCTCTAATAAGTGCAATGTAAGTGAAACAACAAAGACTTAAGTTAAAACTATGCTCATTTGTTAAATCTGTGAGCTACTTTTTTATTGAAAAAGGGAACAGTTCTCAAAGACTGAAGAATATTTCCTCTTTATTGAGTGTGCTATACACAATGTACCAGCTATAGATATCATATACTTTGAAGTTTAACCTACATTATTTTTTCATATATATATTTCATATATATATTTATATTCAAATATATAAATATATTTTTATTGGAGTTCGATTTGCCAACATATATATAACACCCAGTACTCAACCCATCAAGTGCCCTCCTCAGTGCCCATAACCCAGTTACCCCACCCCCCTGCCCGTCTCCCCTTCCACTATCCCTTGTTCGTTTCCCAGAGTTGGGAGTCTCTCATGTTTTGTCATGCTCTCTAATTTTTCCCGGTCATTTTCTCTCCTTTACCCTATAATCCCTTTCACTATTTCTTATATTCCCCATATGAGTGAAACCATATAATGATTATCCTTCTCCGACTGACTTACATTACTCAGCATATTATCGTCCAGTTCCATCCACGTTGAAGCAAATAGTAGGTATTCATCCTTTCTGATGTCTGCGTAATATTCCATCGTATATATAGACCACATCCTCTTTACCCATTCATCTTTCGATGGACACCAAGGCTCCTTCCACAGTTTGGCTAGTGTCGACATTGCTGCTAGAAACATCGGGGTGCAGGCGTCCCGGCATTTCACTGCATCTGTATGTTTGGGGTAAATCCCCAGCAGTGCAATTGCTGGGTCCTAGGGCAGGTCTATTTTTAACTCTTTGAGGAACCTCCACACAGTTTTCCAGAGTGGCTGCACCAGTTCACTTTCCCACCGACAGTGCAAGAGGGTTCCCCTTTCTCCACATCCTCTCCAACATTTGTTGTTTCCTGTCTTGTTAATCTTCCCCATTCTCACTGGTGTGAGGTGGTATCTCATTGTGGTTTTGATTTGTATTTCCCTGATGGCAAGTGATGCAAAGCATTTTCTCATGTGCTTGTTGGCCTTGTGTATGTTTTCCTTGGTGAAATTTCTGTTCATGTCTTTTGCCCATTTCATAATTGGATTGTTTCTTGGGTGTTGAGTTTAATAACTTCTTTATAGATCTTGGAAACTAGCCCTTTATCTGATACGTCATTTGCAAATATCTTCTCCCATTCTGTACGTTGTCTTTGAGTTTTGTTGACTGTTTCTTTTGCTGTGCAGAAGCTTTTTATCTTGATGAAGTCCCAATAGTTCATTTTTGCTTTTGTTTCCCTTGCTTAACCTACATTATTAACCTTTTCCCCATCACTTTCTTGGCCCACAACAAAATACCTTCCCTTCCTATTTCACGCTGGTAGCTGGATGCCGCTGAACTCACAGCCGGGAAGAGATATGCAGGAGTCTACCATTTGTAGTATGGATTGGCCACATGGATTTGACAAAATATCGATTGTGGTATGTAGCATGGATTGTCTACCATATGGATTGATACTGTAAACATAAATAACCTCAAATCACAGATGTGAGAAAACAACTCAAAAATTAGAAAGTGGTGACTTTTGAATATTTATTAATATTCTAATATAATTAATTATACTTTTATATAACTTAATTTTTAATAAGAGTTAATCAATGGCTTGCAAAATTCCTGAAAAGGTAACATTTAGTTTTTGTGAGCAGTTGTGAACCAGCTTCAGCACAGCGTGGCTTATGAGCTTCTAGTAAGCCCCAAGCACCTAAATATCCCTAAGTCTCCCACTTTGCTGGGAACATTCGATATTTTAGCACTGATAGCCCCACATTCCAAGAAACCAGTCAGTCTGAGATAATTCAGGATTACCCCTAATCGATAATTCGATTACCCTAATCCATGGACTCTCCCAAATATTTCTGGAGCTGCCTTGTTATGGATAGAGCTGGGCTCTTTCTCTGAACCTAGAGTTCTTGCAGTGATCTTTCTCCTCAGAGTCCTTGCCCTCTTACCCACTGTGGGCCAGGAGACAGATTCCATAAACTATTGCCATGGTGCCAGTCACTGTCAGACCAAATACATAGTGGCATCCACACTTCAGATTTGGTGTAATTCAGGTACATACTGCCGAAACTCATCATCTTCTTTTGCTTTATTAGAAAGTAATACCTTTGGCATCATTACCATACCTTTCTTTCCTTCACATAATGGGGGCTCTCAATATTTACTTCAAAGAGTAACTCTGAAGATTAAATGAGATTATGTTCACACATGCCTTATTGAACATCAAAACTAGGCATTGTGTGTAGGCCTAGTCTCTTTTTATTTTTTTTTTTAATTTTTTTTTAATTTTTATTTATTTATGATAGTCACAGAGAGAGAAAGAGAGAGAGGCAGAGACATAGGCAGAGGGAGAAGCAGGCTCCATGCACCGGGAGCCTGATGTGGGATTCGATCCCGGGTCTCCAGGATCGCGCCCTGGGCCAAAGGCAGGCGCCAAACCGCTGCGCCACCCAGGGATCCCGGCCTAGTCTCTTTTTAAACCAACTGTTTGCTTTCCCTAGGGGCCCCTGTTTGCTTTCCCTAGGCCAGCCTGCCTGCTGCCCTCTGACTATATATAAGCCTGTCTCCATCACATTTGATTAAGGAAATGAGTCTTATCCCTGGCACTTTATGCCAGAATAGTATCAGCTATGATCTTGTACCAGTGATTCAGTCTTTGATTCTGTACCTTTTTTCTAAGGCAGCTTGAAGCAGAGCTAATTCTTAGAGTCAACCTCTTTAAACCACATTTTACTTCAAGCCATTCATTTCACAGTTGTTTTTCAAATTTAGCTCACATTCACATCCAGGAAGAATATGAGGACTGTTCCTTGCCAGAGTGACAAATACTTCCCACTCTAGTGTTATCACATTGGCTGGAAATCAAGCCTGGGAAGAGGAGTGCAAAATGTGAGGAGTGGGGAGTTTCTTCAGTTTTCTTAGAAAATTGTTTATAGAGTTAACTTGACAGATGACCTAAAAGATTAGCCAATGCTCTGGAGTAGAGGCCAGCAAACCCTGGTCAGCCTGTGTTCCGCTTGTGTAAATAAAGTTTTATTGGAACACAGCCTTGCTCGTTTATTTACATATTGTCAAGAACTGTTTTTGTACTTCAATGGCATAAAAAAGTTGGGCAGTTGTGACAGAGACTGTGGGGCCCATGAAGTATAAAATATTTACCATCCAGCCCTTTTTAAATAGAAAAAGGTTGACAAATGAGGAAATCTAAATGAGGTATCTAAATGAGGAAATACTTTTATAGTGTCACCTGGCCAGAGGCAGATGACCTGGGAAGAGGGGATTGCTGATCCCTTGCTCCCCCTAGACTTTCTTTCTTTTTTTTTTTTTTTTTAATTTATTTATGATAGTCACAGAGAGAGAGAGAGGCAGAGACACAGGCAGAGGGAGAAGCAGGCTCCATGCACCGGGAGCCCGACGTGGGATTCGATCCTGGGTCTCCAGGATCGCGCCCTGGGCCAAAGGCAGGCGCCAAACCTCTGCGCCACCCAGGGATCCACCCCTAGACTTTCAAGTAAGAGGAGATGCTTACTCTTTCCTCCAAATAAAGCCACAAATACTTTACTATGAATTCATTTACCTAGAATGGCTGGAGACCAAGACTATGGCTATTGTTTTTGTTTGTTTGTTTTTAAACAGAATTTCCTAAAACAAAAGCTAGAGAGAATCCAAAAAGCCTGTATTGTCAGATATTGATATATTTATTCTAAAAATGCAGGGATTATTTCTGTTTGCCGTGCAGTTTTCTGAATACCATCATCATTTTCCAAAAATCATAACAATTCTCTGACAGTGAAGGACTACCAATTTTTATCACCCAGGGCCAAAATTAAATTTGCTTTCAGAAAAAAATAAAAATAGAAAATCACCTTTTGTGTAGAGAAGTAAACATGAGTATACGTTAAGAAATTCTTAGCAGAGGCTGGGATTTATGTAACAAAATCAAGTAGAATTTGTCAAAGAAATGTGTTAATTATACCGTTATTCTTTTATTGTGTTTCTTTAAAACATTGTTTAAATTGGTAACCACATTGTTTCAGTCACCACATGTTTTTCTGTACACGTTTTCATAAAATCAAACCAAATCACCATGATTATTTAATTTTGTGACATATGCTTCAAGTGATATAGTAGAAAATTAGGTTAGATTGTCTGGATCCTCACTCTTCAATGTTTTTTGTTTTTGTTTTTGTTTTTCAGTCTCTTTAAACAAGATGCCACAGTCTTGCCTGAAGCATTGGCAATAAAAGAAAGGTGTTATATAGAACTGAGAAGCTCCTCCAAGGTTAGCATATTGTGCTTAATTTTATTTTTTTTTTAAGGATGTCATAAGGTTCTCTAGTTGAGTAAGGCGTCTTTTAAGGGCTTTCCACTAGAAATTATGGGATTACTGAATCAGGTCCAAGAAAGTGGGACATTTCTACATTTCAAAGACATAGAAGAGGAAAAAATGCTGGAAGAAAAGCACAGTTTACCTTGTGAGCAGATCTCTGATTCTGCTGCATTGCACAAGTGTGGGGATGAGGGAGGGAGGAACAAGCTGGCTGGAGTACATGGCCAAGCACAACAACTGTACCCAAGTAGTTCTCACCACGAACTCCCTTCCCAGGGCTCTACCACTCACTAGGGCTTCATCCTTTCAACACACACACACAAATATACACACACCATGCACACATCCTGAGTCATTCCTGGCTTCAAGAAAGTGTAAAGTAATATAAAAGTGGTCATCGCACAAGTCAAGCTGATTTCAGTGTAGTAAGTACTGACTCCATCTAATTTTCCTTCTCTACTGCTTGCAGAGCCCAGAGCATGATTAGGGTGGAGCAGGTATGACTTTTGCTTTATCATCTTTGACTGAACTTTAAGCACAATCAGTTGGAACTTATTGCAGATTCTCGAGGTTGGGGAGAATAAGATGGGGTCTGGGGACAATCATGAAGAAAGTGAATTACCTATCACCTGCTCTGCTCTGCTTCAGTACTCAGTCTCTTGACCATGTTTTCATTGCATGGTGATTGGAGGGAAGAGAAAGGCATGCTTTCTGCTGTCTCTGTTGTCAAAATCATCCCCAGTCTTTAGGGCAAATATCCCCCCATTTGAAAAGCATTCCTTCACCCAAAGAAGCAGATTAGATTAAACTCTACTGGAGTACTCCTGAGGACTGTGGTTACAGTTTTACTTTATCACTTAGTTTCCAGCATGACCAACACATAGAGGTGTACACATGATTTGATTATGACTGAAAATCAGACCAGGTTGGGGAACTAGGATGGGCACTTTTCACAATTCTTTTGTGACAAATGAACTGCCTCTCTTCTGTTTTTCTCCCTGGAAATATACTCGTTTTTCTCTTCCTTCAAACACCCAACTATATGCAAACTCAGTCTTTCTAATAGGCCACAGATTTCTGAACAAAACACTAGTGATTTAAGGTATTTAAACAGTGAGCAGAAAAACTAATTCAACATTAGATTCAGTGAAATTTGTATTATATATTTTTAGGTAAAATGTTATTAAATTAACTAATGTTTTATTAGTTATACACATAAACACAATTACACTGATAAACACACTATCAATCTAGTATCTTTATACCACCATTGGATGAATGTTTATTGAATTAATAAACAAAGAAACTGTTACATGCATGACACCTATTTAGTGATATGAAGAAGTGCAATCATGAGAGATCCAGCTCAAGAGATACATTTTTGTTCCCAAGTTAAATATATAATCTATATAGAAGGATAATATATTAAGTATTACATTGAGATTAATTTTCTTTTCTAAAAAACATTTAAACATTGAGAACATTGATAATGTTTTTTAAAAGTCCATGAGCTCATCATACAGCTAAAATTATATTTATCTCCTTAGAAACATAATTCTACTAAACATTAGGCATTGATATGTCTTTGCTGAGATAAAGACAGATAAAGATAGGTCTATTTCATTCATTTTCATTGCTGAATACATATATTATTTTTCATTCCTCTATTGGATGATTTCCACTGAATAAGGTTTTTATTTCCAGAAAACTTCCTGCTACAATGTGATCCTTGAACACATGGAGCTAGTACTACCCATTGATCAGGACAAAAGAAGGTGCTGCCTAGAGGAAAAAGAGATTGCCTGGACTTGACCTTCCAAATAGATTTTTTAAAGCACTTGTCAGAAATAATAGTCTGGAGAACAATGCATTCATTTACAAGACCCAGATTTTATTAGAAGCAGAAAACATTTAGGTTCAAGATGCAAAAACAAAAATTAGAGAACTGAGAAGGAAAAAGAGAAAGACCCTTCTGGACTGTAGGGAAGGCTGGGACAGTAGTACAGAGAAGAGAACCAGAGTTTGTGCTTGAGCAGAGCGTGATCCTGACCTTTCTGTCAGATTTCATACCTACTGGGCAATCAGGGAGCCTGCCAGATAAGGTCATCACATTATGAAGTGACTTAGCTAAGGTTTTATAGAAAACCAGCTTGAGGGAGGGAATAAGTATTGATCTTTCTTGGTGTGATTCTGTGGTTTATTCCGGTCATTATCAAAATAAATAAATATTTTGAGGAGCTGGGTAGCTCAGTTAACTGCTGAACTCTCAATTTAGGCTTAGGCTGTAATCTTAGGGTCAGGAGATTGAGCCCCCTGTGGTGCTCTGCACTTGGCATAGACTCTATTTGGGATTCTCTCTCACTCTCCCTCTGTCCCTACCCCTACCTCCTCTAAAAGAAATGAAGAAAATCTTTTTTAAAAAATATTTTGTCTTTTCCCCACTGTTGGGACAAAGCTACTAAAACTCTTGGAATTTTCTAAGTGATAATAACTATGAAAGTGTCTTTAGTCTATCTTAATAAGGTCAATTTTAGAAGTATCTACAGTTGGCAGCTGGTTGCCAAAACAGCCAAACATGATTAACCCATTAGAGATATTAGTTCCACTACCCTGATCTACAGGGAAGGGAAAAGGGATGGAGGTTGAATCATTTGGAAATAGCAATCATGCCTACATAATGAAGCCTCCATAAAACCCTCCAGTGACTAGTTTTGGAGAGCTTCCAGGTTGGTAAATGTGTGAAAATGTCAGGAGAAGGCATGGAAGTTCCCACATCCTTTCCCCTTATCTTTCCCTATGCATCACTCCTATCTCCCTATTTCTGAGTTATATCCTTTTATAATAAACCACTGATCTAATAAGGAAACTGTTTTTCTCTAGTTCTGTGAGCCATTCTATCAAATTAAACCCAAAAAAGGAGGGGTGGTGGGAATCTCTGAGTTATATCTGGTTGATTAGAAGTCCTGGTAACAACTTGGACTTGCTACCGGCATCTGAAACCCAAGGCAAGAGTTGTTGAAAGCTCCAGTCTATAGTTGACTGGTCAGGAGCCCAGGATGCCGACTGGTGTCTGACATCTCTGTGAGGGTCAGTCTGGTAAGACTGAACCCTTAACCTAAGGGATCTGATACAAGCAGACAGTGTCAGAAGTGATTTGAATTGTAGGACACCCAGCAGGTGTCCAAGAACTGCTTGGTGTTGTGGAGAAAACCAACACCAGCCCTCACTTGAATTGGTTCCAGAATACCCCAAAGATTTGGTAATATGTAATCTCAGAGCCTATGAGTGAGGAGAGAAAGAATATATGAAGTATGGAAGAAAGGGGAGGAAGCTGTGAATTGGCCTGAAGGCCCCATACTGGCTGTGGCTTCACAATTAGCTACTTTCTCAGCAAAGGTGTGTCCACTCAGTGATGAAGGACATTTCTAGACCAACTCTACAGAGAAACTATGCTTTAGAAAGTTTTTCAAAAGGAAGAAAAAAAGAGATGTTTATCTGAACAGCTCCTTAGAATGTTCTATTTTCTCCATAGGAGGTTAGTTACCGCCAATACCAAAGGGTATCATCCAACCCTTTAGTGGCTTATTGTAAAGCCAGATCTTATATCCAATAGGTTGTGTTTTGTCTGAGTCCAGAAGTGGCAATATGTAAGAGCTTTGACTTGGAAGGCAGTGGTAGTTGAACTGGGCAAACATACATGGAATCCATAGGCCATGGCTATAACTGAAGCTAGGCAAACTGCTAAGTGTCAAAAGGCAGCAGAGGCTAAGATAGAACTATGCACTTGGACATAAGCCATTATGAGTCTGCTACTGTAATGACAGACACAATGGTAACATCATCCCTATCTTATCTTGCGCACTTCCAGAGAGTGATAGAAGAAATCTAAAAAACATCCTGGGCCCTTTCCTGTTGTGGAAATTGAGATATCTTAGTGTGTGATTATTGAGAATCAAAAGACTTTTCATCAGAAGTGTGAACCCCAGAACTTGGCTCAGTTCCAAGCAAAGCTAGTTGTGGTGTAAAAGATAACTAAAATTACACATGTACAGATCTTGAGTTGTGAATGTAAATTTAAGCCTGCTTTAGATACAAATAAACCCAAGCAAAACAAAATAACCCAAACAAAGTAAAATGCGAATCAATGGACATTGTGCATCAAGTGGATGGCATAAGAAATATAACAGCAGTTCTTGTGAGAGAAGTCTATTAATGAATGGCTGGAACATCAGGTAGAGTTAATAAAGATAGTGTCAAATAAAACCAGGCCTCAAGGAATGGCGGAATTTTGAGATGCGGAAGACAAAAGCTCTGAAAGTGTACCAGGAAAGGGAAAGGCAGGCAAGAAAGAAAAATTTTGTCAGTGAGTTTGATGGAGGTGAATGTAGAAGTGAAATGAGACCATATCATACGGCTGTGATGGCCAGAAACAAGCAATTGTTACCACAGAAATATAAGGAAAGAATCCACAATCTTAAGCAATGGAGTAACATTAACCAAGGTAAACTGGAGAAGGAAAAATCCAGGGGCTACAATAGGGTCTGGCAGGAGTAGAAATAGAAAAAAAAAAAAAAAAAAAGTAAAGTGACAGTGGCAATCCTCTAAACATGAAATAATAATAACTGCCTGAATCAGAAATGATGACAGTGAAGTGAGTAAGGCTAGAAAGGAAAAATCAAGTATATCATACTTGAGAACCATACTTGATAGGGGAAATTACAGGAATACTTCAAAGATGACTGAAACTCTGGAATGAGTGGACCAGGTCATTGTTGGCTCAAGTCAGAGAATTCAGAATGCCAGGAAGGATGTTTTGAGAAAAATATGAGGGTAAGCTCAGTTTTGGGCTTACTGAATTTGAAAAAATGGTAAGATATATTAGGAGAAATGCCAAGGTAGCTGATTGGGATAGCCACATAACTGAAGAAAGGAAGAGAGATCATGATTAAGATTCAGCCATGAACAGAAGAAGAAAGAACAATAGTGGCCTGCATGATGGCCAGGATGATAAATTTAAACCTGAAAATTGTGTGTTAGTTACATTAAGTTGAAAAAAAATGCTCCTAATAACATCACAATGGACTGCATGTTTGTGTTCCGTTGAAATTCATGTGTTGAAATGTTCACCTTCAACATGAGGATACCTAAATGTAGGCTTTGGGGGAGGTGGTTGGTTTTTGATGAGGTCATGAGGGTGGTACCTTCATGATGGAGTTAGCAATTTTCTTAAAGGAGGAGACCACAGATCTCTCTAGAAGCACTCCCTGAGGATAGGCCACGAGAGCACACAGAGAGAAGACAGTTGTCTACAAGCCATGAAGCCACTCCAGTCAGGCAATGTTAGTACCGTGACCTTGGATTTCCTACTTTCCAGAATTGTGAGAAATACACACATGTTGTTTTAGCCATCCACTCTACGGTATTTTGTTATAGCAGTCTGTACTGATGAAAATAAGCACTTCCTTTCAAGTGCAGTCTGAATCTTTCCCACCTCTTTTTCTCATTTTTTTGAAGAATCCTTCTACTTGATTATTAATATTATTTCTAGAAAAAACATTCCTTTGCTTAGGTCCTAAGGATGTACATTTTTTGTTTTACCCAAACAAATAAAATAAACCAAAAACTAACAAAAAACCTAAGCAAGATTTAGTACATAACTTTGCAAAATAGTATTCTGAAAATTTTTACATTTGTGTAGTTTTTGCTATACATAAAAAGAGTTTTTCCCCCTTTCACTCCTTACTTCTTTTCAGAGCAGCCGCATTTTTGCTCTTGGATAATATCTGGGTTTCCCTAGAATCTGAAAACAGTATTTGATGTTCTGGGATGCTCCAGCATGGCTACAAAACTTCAAGGGAGAAGGAAATGATTCAACTACAGAGAGAAAGGAAGTATGTTTCAAGAGTGGTAGAGAATTAATAAGGTTCTTGGAAAAGCAGATACCTTCAAAAAAATTCCTTCACTGCACCAGAGAACAGAGAGTGCCTGGGAGGGAGTGCCTCTGTGCTCCCTGCAGTCCTAGCACATTGCCCCTCACCCTTGGGAGCCATGGCCGAGGACCAGCAGTCTGGCTTGGCGGTAAGGAAGCAGGCATTCGGATGGATGGGGCTGCTTGTTTTGGGAGAGATTAACTCAGCTTGATCACCAGTGACCATGATGGACTGAACAACAGAAGTTCTTCCCCTCAATTTCCTGCATCACTTAGCTCCAAGGTTTGTGTGGTGGAAGGTGCCCTGGCAAACTACAAACACTGGGTGTTCTGCCAAATGTGATGAGAGGGATGTGTGCTGGGTTAAATGTGAGCTTGCAAAGTAAGCAAGAAGTTAACAGAATGGTCCCAGTTCTCTCACAGTGGCACACCTTGCTCATAGTGACTTGAAATGAAGATGGGACAGTATGAGACGAACCAGACTGTCTAGCATCTTGCTTTTCAGAGATTTCCAGACTTGATACTTAAGTTTAAGTATTATTTTATAACAGATTATTTTCCTGAAGATGTAAAGAGTAAACAGCTTTTTATATGTGTGAGGAATGTACCTATTATGATGTAAACCTTCAAAACTCATTATTTTACTGTAATGTCACCTTACAGCTGCCAGTCACAGTATTGATACCTACTAAAACACTAAAACTATCATTCTCATATTTTTGATACTAATTCAAATCATAGCTTGTAATTATTGAAATATAAAAGACACAGAAGTACACAGAAATGCAAAGGAAACCAGATCTATATAACAAATCTATACTGAAGTACTATGCAGCTGTCCTGTGAAACTACACTGAAGCAACCCCTATATTCACCTTTCATTTGTTCACTAACTGGCATCCTCTTCTAGAGAACATTTAAAGATGCAGAGTATGGCAGGCTCCCTTTGCGTTATAAAAGGATGAATTAATGTATTCAGCTCAGTTTTCTTCTCTTCCTGACTTCATGTGAAAATATGCCATTTGATATTTAATACTTATTTAAAATACTAAGTTTGTGTCTATTTTGCTTCCATCTCTTAAACATTCACCAAATTATAGTTGCAAAACATTACATATTTATTATATAGATATGGTCAAATAAGCCAGTTTATGAGGAAATTTGTGTTTTCACTACAGGTGAAGCATATTAGGAACCACAGATTATTTGAGGTAAGTATTTATTTTATTGTTAACTACTCAGGTCTAAAAACAATTTTGTCTACCTATTTTCAACTCCTGTCTCATTTTTTTTCTTTGCAGTGGAGCAAGCAAAGTTTATCAAACCATTTTTCTATATGACAGCCAATACCCTAGTTTTCTTTTTCTAAAATTTGTGTTAATAAGACTGTGATTGTTAATATAACAAAAATTCTATCCCTTTGTGTTCTCATGGTACCTTTATGTCATACACACTGTCCTTATATATCTAATAATCATACTAGAGCATATGGCTGCAAAGGGACTCCCAAAGCACAGACAATTCTTTTTGAATAAAAATTACACATTGTTAAGTAATTTTAATTACAGCAGGTCTCAACCCACACACATAAGTAATCCCACTCACTAGTGGATAGAGGTAGTTAAATTTTCAGAGGCAAGTGAATAATAGCTATTAGCATTTCTTCATTGTGAAAGATACATATCGCATATTAAAAACTGACAAATGTGGTAACAGGATTGAGATAAAAGAACTATAAGGGAAAAGAAATCTATTCTCTGACCCTCAGACACCAGATTTGTTGTACTTCCACTGTATTTTCCAAATATTCTTATCAAGACTGTAGATCATGAACTATGGGGTGGAATATGAATCTTCTATTGCTTTTTAGGCATCTACTGCATACTACATTGATACTAATAAGCATTCCTTTCGGATGGCCAAATATAGATATTGTGCCAAGGTTACATTACTTAATTGGTGGAAAATAAAAAATAATTCCTGAACATCTGCTCTTCTTAAAGGAGCATGCATAATGAGTCTATGAGAGACAAGAGTTGGATTGAGTAAAGCATGATTTTAGTAATTTTATGTTTTTAAAGATTATAACAACTTTATTCTTGGCTATAATTATTATATATTTCTTTTTGGAAGTAATGCACATTTTAGATGTCAAAGAAATGACTTTCTTTGATTTTCCTCACTTTATTTTGTGGCTATTTAAGGAAGATAAATGATCCTTGGATCACTGCTGTTCAGCACATCTGGGGAAGCAGATAGTTACAAAGTCCTAGGGAATTGACCAGGTGCAAATCCAAAGGGGTAATAATACATTTTTGCCCAAGAGTGCTGAAGAGGCAACAATAAAAATTTAAAAGTAATGCATTTAAATGAAAATAAGTTTATTAATTTTATGAGATAGTTCTTCTCAGGGGTGGAGGAATAATTTTAAAATGCTTTCATACAGTGCCTTTCCCTGTCACATATCCTGGTAAGGTTTTCTCCTTCATCCTAATATTCCTTCAGTAAGTAGTAAAGCCAAAATTCACTCAAACAGAATTCCTGAATGATTTTTTTCTGTTTTGTTTCTCTCCTGATTTATCCTTCCTGCATGTCTATTATGTCTCATATGATTTCACACCTTTTCTCTGTCTCTTCTCTCTCTCTCTCTCTCTCTCTCTCTCTCTCACACACACACACACACACACACACACACACACAGAGTCCTTCAATTGTTTGTGTATCAGGTACAAATCTTTAAATTTATAAACATAGGTGTATAAAAACACTCATATTTATTTGTTTTTCCTAATAATTATGCTCTGTTTTTCTGGGAAAAGCATCTAAATTCTGGTAGCCTACTTAAAGCCAGAACTGGGGTAGGAACATATCACATATCACATATTTTCCTTACCTGAGCTTTACACCTGTCTTCCCTATTTCTGAGCCCCTAAAGAAGAAACCAGAAATATCACATACCGCTCTTTGAAATGGACAGTAATGTAACTAATTTTACAAAAACTCCATTATCTTGATGCCAAAATCAAGCAAACAGCAAAAACACCTCACAACAAAACAAAAATACCAAAACAAACAACCAGCAACTTTGTTGGCCAATTTTACCTGTGAATTTTTATGTGGGAATCCTAAATATTTGCAAACTGAATAAAAAAATACACAAAAAAATAGTGAGTAAATCATTACTACATCTAATTTAATCAGAGGAATATAATAGCTATCTTAATCTTGAGCAATCCTTTAAGTAATTCACCAAACTGAACCGTAAAAAATCAGAAGTCAAATGACCTTATTAATAAATGCATAGGAATGTTGGTGAAAGTTTAATGATTCACGATTTAAGAGAAAAATCTCAGTGAATAAGGAATAAATTTAACTTTTTAACCAATAAAAAAATCTGTCAAAAAATGATATCTACATATATTGGTGATGTGTCAAAAGACAACTTTTAAAAGTTAGAAGCAAGACTATGCCTGCTATTATTGTTCTCTTTACCATGATATTACAAAATTCAGGTAATGCAACAAAACAAAGTACGAGAGAGACTGAGACCGATTTCAAGATGAGAATAGAAGCAAAAGTGCAGTTGTCCACTAAATGTGCAATGTAATCATAAAAAAAAATCCAGGAGAACCTACAAATTATCACAGCTTATAAGTGATAACTGTATAAGTGTCTGAAAGTTGACTACCCAAAAATCCATCTTTCCCTATAACCTGGTAAGAAACATTTAGGAATAGATGTTTTTAAAATTATTATAATAAAAAACCTATAGATAACTGGAAATAAAACTAACAAAAATCATAAAAAGAATTACTTAAAATGTACAGAATATTATGGAAGGACATCAGGGAATATGTAAAATGTGGAAATACACTATCTTAATGGATAGGAAAACTGTACAATGAAGATGACAATATTCATAAAATATATCCCATTAATATCTGAATTGGCTTTCTCATAAAATTTAAAAAGCATTCTTCAAATTCATAAAGCTGAAATAATGAGAATGAAGGAAGGCATCTCCTAGCAGACATCGATTCTTATAAAGTTTTATTTAAACTAAATGGCAGGGCAGCCTGGGTGGCTCAGCGGTTTAATGCCACCTTCCGCCTGGGGTGTGATCCTAGAGACCCGGGATCGAGTCCCACATCAGGCTCCCTGCATAGAGCCTGCTTCTCCCTCTTCCTGTGTGTGTCTCTGCCTCTCTCTCTCTCTCTCATGAATAAATAAAACATTTAAAAAAATAAAATAAATGACATTAGCATACAGATGAACAAATATACCAAAGGACAAAAAAAAAAAAAGCCTACAGAGATATATATTCATACTTAGAAATTCTGTATAGCAAAGCTAGCATTACTGATAGTAAATAATGCAAGGGAAGCTGGAAATAATACAACTGAACCATTATTTTAATCCATAAAAACAATCTAACTGTGTTACAATTGTAAAACAAGAAAGCAAAGGGGGTAGGCAAAAAGGAGTTGACTCAGAAAGTTTGGCAACCAACGTTTTCACTGGATGCCATCAGACTAGAGACAAAGAGAACCACTCGTGAGCTCTGTAGTCTAGATGGTAAATTTGTATCTCATAGGGGTAAGAGCTAGCATTTCTTAGTTACTTTACATGTATACCAGGATTGTACAAATTACAGGTATTTAGAGTCGGTTTATCATAAAAGATAAAGAGGCTACAAAAAAGCAAAAGGAAGTAGAAGGAGGGTAGGATGACTTCTGAGGTGAATTAAGAGTCAGAGATGTCAGTATGAACTCATGTCTGTTATATGTGCATGAGAAAACATTATAAAAGCAGAACTGAAGGGGACGCCCAGGTGGCTCAGTGGTAAACATCTGCCTTCAGCTCAGGTCATGATCCCGAAGTCCTGGGATCAAGTCCTACATCAGGCTCCCCGCAGGGAGCCTATTTCTCCTTCTGCTGTGTCTGCCTCTTTCTCTGTGTCTCTCATGAAAAAATAAATTATATATTTAAAAACTCTTAAAAAAAAAAAAGCAAAAGTGAGGGGCTCTTAAAAATATCTACCCATTTCTTCTGAAAAAGTGCCAATTCCCAATTACTTCTAAAAGAGAAAGACACACACACACAAATAATAAAATAAAAATAAATAAAATAAAAATAAAAGAGAAAAAATAAATAAAAGAGAAAAACACTGGGACACTTTCACAGATATGAAAACTAAGCACACACAACAACTAAATTTAATCTGGGATCCTAAACTGAATCTTAAAACAGAGAAAAGAGAGTAGCAGAAACATTGATGGAATCTCAATAAAGTCTGTAGTTTAGTTGATAGCATTGTACCACTGTTAATTTCTCAGTTTTAAAGAACATAGCATAATTATACAAAGTGCTAGTCTTAAGGGAAATTGGGTAAAGGGTACACTGGAACTTTCTGTGCTATCTTTGCAAATTAACCTGAAATTTAAAACTAGTCCAAATCAAACAGTTTAACAAAACAACTTAATTTCAGTGTTATTTGATCCTTGCTCCTTGGTTCCTTTAAAAATAAGCCATACACAGGGGCACCTAGGCAGCACACTTGGTTAAGTGTCTGCCTTCAGCTCAGGTCATGATCTTGGGAGTCCTGGGATCAAGCCCAAGTTCCACTTCTCCCTATGCCTGCCTCCTTTGTGCTTGATATCAAATAAATAAATAAAATTTTTTTTAAATAAGCCACACACATTAAATGATACAAAATGTGAATTTTGCTTTATCTAAGAAATTTATGTAGAAACAAAATATCAGCAAATACATTTACTTAATCAAAAATAAATTATGTAAAATATGACCTCCTTATGTAACTTAATTTCCCATCAAGTGAAAATTGTGTACCTGGGCTGCAAAATTAATTGCATGCTATATTTACAAGGGAGGTTTTAAAACGACAACTTAATGTTCTATTTTTTTTCTAAATAACTAAAATATTACTGGGGCTAACCAAAAGATCTCTTTGTATAAAGAAATAGAAATGAAGGCCGTCAGTATTACAGTAGTCATTTCTTTAGCAATTTTCTCTTTCTTATGTTCATTAATGTACTTTCATTTTGAGAGATGTGTATGAAACAAGATTTGAATAGGATTTTTTTTAAATAATTGAGACAAGAAGTACACAGCTAATGCAGAGCAACTAAGAATCAAAAGTGACTTCTATTTGGTTTGTTTACATTCTTTCATGTGAATTATGTATGCGTGTATGTGTGTGTGCATGTGCTGGGACTGCATAAAAATTATGCACATTCCAAGAGTAGTCTGTGAGAAGATATGGGAAAGACATAATTTGGGATTTTAATTGGTTCTCAGCCTCTATAAGCCACATAAGACCTGAATTTCATATTAATTTCCTCTAATTCAGTCAAGACTCTCTTCTGTTTTGCAGAGCTTGAAATATCCATCATGTAATCATATTTTCCCAATACTTATTACAATGGAACCCCTGTCCTTTAGAACAGTCACTCACAAAGTTTAGCATGCATTAAAGTCACCTAGAGGGCTTGTTAAATCCATTTGCCAGACCTCACCTTCAGAATTCCTGATCTAGTAGGGCTGAGGTGGAGCCCAAGTATTTGCATTTCTAAGTCCCTAGCTGATAATGATGCCAGTGGCAAGAGATGCACACAATTCTTATTTTATCTGTCACATGTTTTTGCTTCCAGTAATAACTGTAGGTATTTTAAGCTTCTCTTTCTCTCTCCTAATATCCCAAATAACCAATGTAGCAAGAAAGAATTATAAGATGGATGTGAAACTTAATAAAAGAAACCCCATTTAAAATGAAGTTGGGAGGGCGGAAGAGGGAGTTCTATAATGTACCACAACTCGTTGTCAATTGCAGACCCCAACAGAGACACTGAGCATTTCCAAAAGGAAGAAACCTACTACAAAAGGAAGGAAGGAATTTCTGGCCCAGCAGGGAGCCCAGTCAATAAGAAAATACCACAACTCAGCCAATGAGAGTCCATTGCCATCCTGAACTCACACTCCCCTTCTGACTTCCCAACTTCATCCTTTTCTCTATAAAGTAAGATTCCTCTTTTTTAGCCTTCAAGTTTGCCTATCGTTTGCCACAGCTTGCATATTTTGAGTTGTAATTCTGCTATTCCTGAATAAACCTATCATGCCGGTAAAGCAATTGGTTGTTTTATTTTTAAGGTGAACAGGTACTTCTACATAATGTGTGTAATATGAATCAATATGTAGAATACAAATAGACTTGCCAAGAAAGAGCTGATATGTTTACAAAAGTCACTTTATTTTCCAGGAATTCTTAATCCAAATTAACTAACATTTGACTATACAGCTGTTTATCTCTAGAACAACCCTACATATTTCAAATCATTATATACCTGTCTGAGCAGAGTATAAATCAGAGAGCTCCTGAGACAGAAAGAGGTTCCTCATATATATTGTTCTCCATCCTGGTGAACAATGAGAAATATCTGTTAGTCAACAATCTCAAAATATCTCCATAGACATTGCTTTCTCACTAGTGTATTAAGTAGCTTTAATCAGAGTAGCTTAATAAAGGAAATCTGCCATATGTAGTTTTGTATTTATATTTCTAAACTACAGGTAGATCTGCCTATGAATCAGTATCACAATCCTGCTAGAGTTTCTTAAAAATCATTATTATTTTTACTATATTTAGTGGTCTAGTAGCATGGATAAAGTCAGCACATCATTACAACAACCAGAATTACATAAAAATATTTTGTTGTTGTTGTTGTTGTTTAATGTTTTCTAAAAGCCTTTTTGTTTTTTAAAGGATAGTTTTAGGTTTACAAGAAAATTGTGAGATACCATCCCTACACATGCATATTCTCCCTCATTTGCAACATCACTTAACCAGAATGGTGTATTTTTTCACCAAAGATAAACCTACACTGAGATTTCATCACCACCCAATATCCATAATTTAGTGATTACTGTAGGTGCTATACATTCTTTGGATTTGGGCAAATGAATAATATATATGCATCACACATAATACATACATAATGATGTATTTTCAATGACCTAAAAAATATTTTTATAACTGTAACATTCCACTCGCTGATAGGTCACGATACAAAAAGCCACAAATATATATCAAAACATAGGATTTCTAATAATTCCATAGAGGAGGAAAAAAATGTTTTCTTCTACCATTCTAGGCTCTTGGCTGAGACTGCCCTGTAATAAAAAGACAGATTAACAGGAGAAAAACAAACACAAGTTTAATAACATGTATACCTCCTGTATACATGGAAGCTATTCTGGAACACTGAATAGTTCCCCTAAATGATCACAGCCATCACTTTAAATATCATCTCCAGCTAAAGACAAAAGAAATGTTGGTTAGGGAAGGGAGGCCAGCTATGGGAGTTTACCAGGTAAAACACAGTAAACAAGAATATTGTTTTTATATAGATTTAAGTTGGTAAGTATTGATAAGAGTTTTAGTCATCGTTTGGAAATTTATTCAACACCTCTTCTTTGTACAGAGAGGAAGACACCCTAACAGATTGAGATTTTCTTTATAAATGTTAAGTGTCTTTTACAAATGGGTTAATTTCTACCCAGGACCTTATTTCTGCTCCTCTGTAATTCCTTCTAAGGCCTGATGGAAATTACCAAAACCTACATAGAAAAGTCCTCCTCTAACAAAATACAGGTGTTTCTACTTGCCGATTCCCTTAAAAAGCGTATATACTTTTTATTTGCAAATGATTATGAACTCATTGGAAGTTACAAGCATAAAATACTATTTCAGATATGCACTAAGTCTTATAAATAGCTCTTTCTAAAATTTATTATTAATAGTAGCAATCATTTTATTATCCTGTTAGTGCACTGACCTTTTGTTTTTTTTTTAATTTATTTGTTATTGGTGCTCATTTTGCCAACATGTAGAATAACACCCAGTGCTCATCCCATCAAGTGCCCCCCTCAGTGCCCGTCACCCAGTCACACACACACACACACACCCGCCCACCTCCCCCTCCACTACCCCTAGTTCGTTTCCCAGAGTTAGGAGTCTCTCATGTTCTGTCTCCCCTTCTGATATTCCCACACATTTCTTCTCCCTTCCCTTATATTCCCTTTCACTATTATTTATATTCCCCAAATGAATGAGAACATACACTGTTTGTCCTTCTCCGATTGACTTACTTCACTCAGCATAATACCCTCCAGTTCCATCCACGTCGAAGCAAATGGTGGGTATTTGCCGTTTCTAATGCACCACTCTGGAAAACTGACCTTTTATTTTGGCTTGGTTTTTTGAAGAATCCTTCATTTTATTTGTATTTTCTGTGTATTGGTAAGTTTATAACCTTACATAAAGCTTCTCAGAGGGCAGCCCGGGTGGCTTAATGGTTTAGCGCCGCCTTCAGCCCAGGGCCTGATCCTGGAGACCCAGGATAGAGTTCCATGTAAGGCTCCCTGCATGGGGCCTGCTTCTCCCTCTGCCTGTGTCTGTGCCTCCCTCTCTCTCCCTGTGTCTCTCATGAATAAATAAATAAAATCTTAAAAAAAAAAATAAAGCTTCTCAGAGATGGTGTTTACTGATAATCCATGTCCAAATTTTTTAGATACTATCTTAAAAATCTTCTTTTAACCTATAATATCTTAAAATCTCCTTATACCTTTTCAACAAATTTAAGAAGACTGTATTATAATTCCCATTTTGTGGATGAGGAAAAGAGCTAAAAAATATTATTTGCCTCAAGTCACATGACTAGTAAACATCATTAATATATTGAACTCAGGTACACATTGGTTATACTCACTGTGCAAATAAATAAAGGAAAATAAGTTTGGAAAAAATGTTTTATTTTCTACCAAGAAACAAAAATACAGCAATTAACTTGTAACTGTAATCTCAAGTTTGGTTTACTTTCTCTTAAAGAAGCAACATTTAGTTTCCCTAAATTCCTTGAGTCGAGATAGCAAGAGAAATTCCTCCCAGAAAGGCAAAGGGGATAGGTGTATCCTATCTTTGGCTTTCTCTTCTGTTTACCTTATAATCTCAACTACATATCAACTGTTATCTTCTTTTGTTTAATGGTAACTTATGACTTTCTATTCTTCAGAAATTCAGCAATTTCTGAATATACGAGCTTTGCCTAAAGGAAGTGACTCTGATTAGATCCTGATTCTGTCACTGGTTCTACTGTGTCTCATTTGACTGGTAGGTTAGTGTTGCTTTCAGTTTAGTTAGTTCCCATGTGGGATTACACATTTAACTTACTCAAATCTTAGAATGCCATTTGCTAAATTAAGTAGAAAATAACACTTTGCAGTTCCTTAGTTGTCTTAAGAAACTGACATTAAACATTCTTGGAGACAGAATTTGTTCATTGTCAATCAAAAATCTTCTTCCTGCCTTCACAGTGTTCCTTCCTTCAAATCTTCCTTCCTTCATCTTTATCTTCCTAAGCAAAACTGAGGTACATTCATTCAGCTGACAGGCATAACCTAGGTTTGACCCTGTTAATCTATACTCTCATGAAAAACAGAGAATGGAGAAGACAGAGAAAATTTCCCTCTTTCACATATTCCTAATGGTTCTGAGGTCCAAAAATACGTTTTATTCAAAAGCCTGAGTCCAGAAGCCATTGCTGATTACATCATTACAGCATCATCCATTTATTTGCTGTTTTTTCCCTGATTGACTTAAAATCCTGTTTCTAGAAATTTTTGTTCTTTTCTTGACAATTTTGTTCCTGATGGTTGTTCTCCTAAAACAAGGCAAGTTCCACTACAGTAGGCTGTCTCTGTTTCCTAGGCCTTGAGTTATCTGGGACAAACTAATTATAATTGGATCATTTAGCATTTAGAAACCTACCTACCTCTTCTTACTTTTTCCTCCTGCCGTTCCAGAGTCTGTATAAAACAGGCTATAATGAGACTAGTATTGCCTTGGAAGAACTCAGAAGATTAAATTCCAATTGAATCAAATGTTAGTTACTTTTGCTTTCTAAGCAATATTTCCAAAGAGGAAATGAGAGGGAATAAATCCAGGGCTTGGTAAAATTAAACGCCAAACAACAGAAGGCAGGAAGGCTCAACTTATTCCTGATGATAAATGGCGGCAGCATCAAACTGCTATTGATCAAGAATGGAGAGTTCTTTGGTGAACAGAAGCCCAGGAAAGAAAAAAGGAAGAATACAATTAATTCAAAAAAAGTACCATTTAGCTATTCCCCTCCTTCATCATTCATCCTCTCTTCAGGTGAGCTCCTTCTCACCTTTATCTTTTCTTATTTTCTATGTTCCATGCTTTAAATTTTCAGATAATAGGTCTGAAGGCAGAAGAGCAGATTGAGCTGTCAAGAGAGGAAGGAGAAATTTGCTAAAATGATCAGCTAATGAGTGACAGGATGAGAAGTGCAAAAGAAACCAACTTTCCTTCTGAGCTTCTTGTATTCCATCTCAGTACTTCCCACTAAGAAGTTTTACCTGCTGTTCTCCAGCCAAGGAACCCTGAACCTTAAGAGATCATGACTCCAAGCATATTGTCCAAAAGATTAATTTGTTTCTTTAATATCTACAGAAAGTTTTTTTTTTACTTATAAATGCTTTCTCCAGAATCAATAAATATGACACATGTGTTTTAAATAAATGCAAACCAAATACAACATGTTTTCATAGCTTAAAAAGTTCCCACTGGTAAATAAATAAAACCATAATTCAAAACTCAGCTTGCCACTGTGGAAGGGCTCTAGGGACAGGAATCTATAAAGGCTGAAAAGAGAAAAGACCCTTTCAGAAGGCTAGAACATGACTTTCTGAGGTTCAGAAATTCTCATGACTATTTGGAAGTAGGAACTCCATCTTTAGAGCCAGAGGGATGATTATCAGAGACCTAAAATGTTTCTTATCCTCGGGCATATTGTCCTGGCTTACAATATTATTGGAATTCTATAAATAGATATTGGTAAATAATATTACAGAGATAAATCACCAAATATATGCTTAAACTGTCCTGAGCGATGCATGAAATTTCTCCAAAATCAATCTACAGTGCTGTCTCAATGCTCTATAACATTTTGGGTGATTAAGTCATATTTACACTGTAGCCTACATTTCAAGTTACAGATCCATTCCTAAGAGTGGGATCAATGGAGAAAAGCAAGCATGACAATGAATACCTGAGAGATCTGGGAAAGGGTACACCACCAAAGTTAAGGGGGAAAAAAAGGCAAAGAATTTTCAGGGAATGACTTACTTCCCAAGATGATTAAGAGTAAGATTTAAACCCAAACATGAGGGATCCCTGGGTGGCGCAGCAGTTTGGCGCCTGCCTTTGGCCCAGGGTGCGATCCTGATCCAGGAGATCAAATCCCATGTCAGGCTCCCTGCATGGAGCCTGCTCCTCCTCCCTGTGTCTCTGCCTCTCTCTCTCTCTCTCTGTGACTATCATGAATAAATAAATAAAATCTTTAAAAAATAAAAAATAAATAAACCTAAACATGATTATAATCCACAGTTGTTTAATTATGCCAGAAATGAACAAAAGTAAAAACAAACCAAAACAAAACAAAAACAAAAACAAACACCTATCTGATTAAAAAAAATTAAATATCTGATACTTTGAGCTAATCTATTTGGGATATTAAAAGTTCTATATTAAGGGATCCCTGGGTGGCTCAACGGTTTAGCGCCTGCCTTTGGCCCAGGGCACAATCCTGGGGTCCCAGGATGGAGTCCCACATCAGCTCCCGGCATGGAGCCTGCTTCTCCCTCTGCCTGTGTCGCTGCCTGCCTCTCTCTCTCTCTCTCTCTATCATGAATGAATAAATAAAATCTTAAATAAAATAAAATAAAATCTCTGTATTATTATAAGTTCTTTTCCTTCCTGCTGCATTACTATGGAACAATTCCAAAAATATAAAATAGTCAACTATAAAATGAGGATCCTATTTTCATTCTGAATTATATAATAGAGCAACAAAAGGCAATGAACCCTGCCAATGGATCTGCATAGTGATCTCACATTCACTCCTCAACAGAAGTGGCTTGTTTATTTTATAAAAGAAATGTTTTATTATAATCTATATTTATCACATCATCAATAGCTGGTAAAGATTTACCCTAATATTATTTTACATTCTAAAAAGACTACAAGCTACTTTTGTAGGCTAACTGAAATTTGTTATCTTGAATGACATTCATAGGGGATATAATACTGAAAATTTTTAAAGATACTATCTATCCCCCAGAAAAGCATGGGGCCAACTTGAAAGCATGAGCAATTCACTGATCATTTAAAGTCTTCAAGTTAGGGGATCCCTGGGTGGCTCAGCGATTTAGCGCCTGCCTTTGGCCCAGGGCACGATCCTGGAGACCCGGGATTGAGTCCCACGTCGGGCTCCCGGCATGGAGCCTACTTCTCCCTCCTCCTGTTGTCTGCCTCTCTCTCTCTCTCTCTCTCTCTCTGTCTATCATAAATAAATAAGTAAATCTTAAAAAAATAATAAAAATAAAGTCTTCAAGTTAAAATTAGTAAGCTCTCAAACAAAAACTATTTGCAGCTCTAAGATCAAATGTTATATGAAATTTATGCAGCACGAAAGCAGACTTGAGGAACAAAGGCATTGTCCATCTTGAAGACATTCCCAGTTTTACATTAAAATCACAGAGGTTGGGCTGCCCGGGTGGCTCAGTGGTTTAGCGCCGCCTTCAACCCAGGGCGTGATCCTGAAGATCTGGGATCGAGTCCCACTTCGGGCTCCCTGCAAGGAGCCTGCTTCTCCTTCTGCCTGCGTCTCTGCCTCTCTCTCTCTGTGTGTGTCTCTCATGAATAAATAAATAAAGTCTTTTAAAAAAAATCACAGAGGTTATGCTTTTCCCTGTGTTGTATTTTGAGTTTACTGTCAAAAAACCCTTAGATAATTTATCTACCCAGATTCCTCTGTAGCCTTTCCTTTCATTGGAACCTTTCATGCATAATACATTTTAATACTGGTGTTGCACAGAGAGATACAGCAACTATACATATAAGCATTGAATAAACATGCCTAAGACAAACCAAATTTGTGCAATGTGAAAACTATTACAACTAAGCTGCATTGCTATCCTTTCCAATTATAGTAATCTAACATAGCCAAGAACCAGGTTTTCCTCCATTTCTAAAGTGATGTGTATGTCAGCCCCAAATCAGTTGATGAAGATCACCGTTTTGGTCTAATCCCATTTAGTTTTTCCTTTTCTTTTTGTTTTTTTAACCTGACTCTATTTATATTTAATAATTATTGGGTGTTCTTCTGCTATAAAAAACCTAAAGTCATTCTTTCTGTGGTGTCATACTATTATTTATCTCTCCTATTCAGTATAATTTGTCCCTCAATCTTCCAAAAACGGGTCTAGATATATTTTTCTAGATTTGTGTTATCCGAAACGGTGTTACATAGCTGTCTTATGCAGATCAGTTTCTGATATCTTAGCTATGGAAGGCTGCAAGCTACACTCTCTTATCATGGACATCTTGCATGAAAGATTCTGAGAAAATTATAATTAAGAAGAAACAAAACTGTTATATAAATAAGTTTATCTCAAATTTATCTAATTACAAAACATTTTTTTTCTGTGACACACATAAAAATCTTAGTAAAAGACACAGTGATTGAAATCTACTATCCTAGATTCTCATCTTTTGAGCAACTGCAACTCTGGACTACCAGCCTCTTATCTGCAAACTATTTAAAAGACATATCATTAACAAGAAGGTAGTATTCAAGGGTAATACTCCTAATTATAGACACAGAGAAGACTGTGTTTTTAATTCCTTCATATACAATAATCACAGACCCCAGTGATGCAAGATACCAATAGCCAAAAAGCCACCTTCCACCAGTATATACAAGTCAATGAAAGCCTTTTAATTCTTTGCTTAATTTTTTTTTAATAATTTTTTTTTTTATGATAGTCACACAGAGAGAGAGAGGGAGGCAGAGACACAGGCAGAGGGAGAAGCAGGCTCCATGCACCGGGAGCCCGACGTGGGATTCGATCCCGGGTCTCCAGGATCGTGCCCTGGGCCAAAGGCAGGCGCCAAACCGCTGCGCCACCCAGGGATCCCAATTCTTTGCTTATTTTAATTCCTCACTTATTTCCTACTGCCAACTTTTCACTGTTGTTGCTGCTACTCACCTTAAGATTTTCTATATAAAAATAGAAGAAATTATATAAAACAAATAGAGTATAATGAAAGCTAATCAATAGAATTGGACGACCTCAACTCAATGACAGAGTTTGAGCAAATAAGCTATGTAATAGCAAATAATATTTTTTTAAATAATAAGTACATTTAAGGTAGAGAAATCCAGATCTAGACAAACAGCTCCTTGAAATTTGCCCCTTATATAGAGAGAGCTAGCTAAAGATTAGTAAGGATAAAACTATGTACTGTCACTGGTTTGTATAAATATTTGTATAAATATATAGAGGTATATATTTATACATGTTATTATACATGTATATGTAGAACAAATGGTAACAAATAGATGGCATTGTTTATAACTTCAAAAGAGACACAAACCAAAGCACAAAACAGAACTATGAAAATAAATCTTCAGAGGTCCTTAGATAATATAACTGGAAGATTCAGGTTGAGAGGGTATGCACATAATTAATTTGTGGACGAGACCACTGTAAGAAAAAAATACAAAAGTAAGTTTAAGACCAGCATAGGGTAGACATATAGACCAAAAAAATAGAATTGAGAGTTTATAATAAAAATAAACCTATACATCTATGACCAGTTGACTTTTGACAAGAGCACCAAGTCTGTTCAATGGAGGAAAGAACAGTTTTTTCAACTAATGGTGCTGGCACAACTGGATTTCCACATTCCAAAGAATGAAACTAGACTTCTACCTTATACCATATTCAAAAGTCAATCCAGAATGAATCAGTGACCTAAATAAACCATAAAACTCTTAGAATAAAACAAAAGGATTCATCTTCATTACTATGGATTTGACAATGGATTCTTAGGATACTAAGGCATGACCAACTGAAGAAAAAATAGGCAAATTTGATTTCATCCAAAGTTAAAAAAGGATTTTGTACATCAAAGGACATTATCAAGAAAGTAAAAAGAGGCATTTGAGGTGGCTCAGTCAGTTAAACGTTCAACTCTTGGCTTTGGCTCAGTCATGATTTCATGGATTGTGAGATCCAGCACCTTATGGAGCTCCTTACTCAGTGGGGAGTCAACTTGAAAGATTATCTCCCTCTGCCCCTCCCTTCGATCATGTTTTCTCTCTCTGTCTCTGACTCTCCCTCTCAAAATAAATAAATAAATCTCTAAAAAAGTAAAAAATACAACCAACAGAATGGGGGAAAATATTTTTACATCATGCATCTGATAAGGGTTTAACATCCAAAACGTAAAGAAGCTCTAAACCTCAACAACAAAACTCCATGTAAAATGGAGTAAGAGACCTGAACAGACCAAAGAAGACCTACAAACTGCCAATAAGCACATGAAAAGGTTCTCAACCCTATTAGTCATGAGAAAAATGCAGATCAAAACCACAAGGAGATACCAGTTCACATCTATAAGGAGGGTTACAGTATTGATATTCAAAATTTCAATTTGAATTGATTTCAAAAATATTGAAAATAACAAGTGTTGGCTAGGATATGGAAATGTGGAACTCTCATACATTGCTTGTTGGAATGTAAAATGGTGCAACCACTGCGGAAAATAGTTTGATGGTTCCTTGTAAAGCCAAACGTTGGTATATGATGCAATAATTTTACTTCTAGATGTAAACCCAAAAGAATTGAAAACATGGACTGAAAGACATTTATATGTTCAAAGTTCATTTCAGCTTTATTCACACTAGCTAAATACAAGGATCCTTCAACAGATGAATGGATAAACTGTGTTAATTCTATACAATGGAATATTATTCAGCCACAAAAAGGAATGGAACCTGATACATGCTACAACATGGATGAATTGTGAAAACTTGCTAAGTAAAGTAAGTATGACACAAAAAGACAAATATTGTTTGGTTGTATTTACGCAAAATACAAATAATTTAATTGGAAAATTTAAAAAGACAGAAAATAGATTAGAGGTTATCAGGGCCAGGGGTGAGGAGGCAATGGGGAGTTATTGCTTCATGGTATTTCATTACTCCCAACAAATATTCTGAATGATTACAGAATTTTTTTTTGGATGATGATAAACTTCTGGGAACAGAGAGAAATAATGGTTACACAACCCTGTGAATATAGTTCATGCCTTTGATTTGTCCACTAAAAACTAGGTAAAATGGCTAATGTTATGTTAACACTTTAAAACTAAATATAATTAATAAAGATTTGAATTTCAGTTAAGACTACACCTGGATAAAAGATAAACAAAATTCTATTTTTAAAAAAAAGAAGAAGAGGAAGAGGGAAGAAGGCCCATCCCCTGCTCTTCCTTCTAGGGATCACTGAATTGCATCTCATAGATATTTACTTCTGTGCTTACAATGAACAATATATATGAACAATAAGAACAACATATAATTTTTACAAAATCCCTCAAGGAACTAAGTACAGGAGTAAATATTTGTTTACAATAAATAAAAAATTACAACTTTCAAAGCTGGCAAATACCACACAAATCCACACACATATAATTTATATTAATTGACTGCTTGATACACTTCTATGCTTTTCCTATTTCATTTCAATCTTTATTCTTTGAAAGTCTCTTCATAGGATAATGATTTACAAGCCACTGTCTACTGAAGGAAGAGAAAGATGATTTAGATGATTTAGTATTTCTTCTAGCATAACTTGTACTGGAAAGTCAGCCATGTGGTGAGAGATTTCATTCTGCAGGAGCCTCAGTGTCACTTGTGGGAATCTTTCTTATCCTCCAGTCATTGTGGTTTCCTTTTGCTCATCATCAACTGAACCCTCCTGTCATGCAGGAGTAAATGCATGTCCTACGGGCCATGTTCATTATCCCAAGGGACTTAATTTGTATCTCAGACAAATTCTGAGCATCCTTAGTACATTTTCACATGGGCTTCTTTGCCATACCTCAGTGGACATTTCAGGCTCTGAAAAGTCTCAGGGTCTCCCATCAGTAAACAGATTTCATAAAAACACTGAATGTTGAAGTTCAAAATGATCATAAAAACACTTAGTCTAGAATTTTTTACACTTTAGCCACCTAAGATGTACCCTCACAATTTTTCCATTTCTATATATTACTCCTGCTATTATTCACTTACCATTTATTTTCCAATTTTTTACTTAGTCACAGACTTCAGTCTGGCCTAATTCTTTCTATAAAACTGCATGTTTGAATGGTGCCATATTTTTTTGTCCAATGGATATTAAAATATACTTATATCTCAGAAAAAAAGAAGGAAAAAAGGAATCCATCTAGGTCCTGCTAAAACTGCCTCATGCCCTGTGCACCACTGCAGAAGATGCTGAAACAGAATAACTTATAGGGGCTGGAGAAGACTTGTATTAGGGGAGTCAATGATACAGGAATAAGAAATCCCTTAAGTGATGGAAACTATGTGGAAATCTTGTTATTTTCCAAGGCCAAAATAATTACCTTTTTATTAAAGTCAAGTGGTGAAAAGAGCTATGCGTGCAATGGTTTTCTTTTTTTCTCTACAAGTGATTTTTTTCTTAACAAAAATAATGCTGTCCATTAGATTATAGAAACATTTTGTGTGCCCAGGAGTCATTTTAATCAAGTGAAAAATAAAAGAGTAAAATTAAGTAATTAAGAAAGTAAGTAAGGGAGCCAGGACCAGAGTTAATGAGGGCCAGAAAACATACCTTGTCTGGTCACTTTCTCCATGAATCTGCTGAAATTTTACCTCTTATTTCCTTAGTCTCTCCAGGTAGAAATAAACACTTTGTACTTCACCAACTGCCCTGCCTACATAGGCTTTTATGCACTGTTTCCTACCCCTTTCTCCACATTCTGTAAGCTCCTAGGAGCACAGAAGCAGCCTTATTCCCACAGACATCCCTGGCCCCTGGTATCACACTAAGTACATGGGAGGTGTTTCATGTTGTTAAATAAATGGCCAAATGGTATATATAAAAAGACACCTAGAAATAAATCATCTGAATACTCATCATTAATAATAATAAAACAGACAGCATTTCTAAAATTAAAGCACTTATGATAAGAACTGAAAGAATACAGATTTAAGAGGAAGATCGGAAACATTTTTGTTAACTTCTGTAACAGAACTCATTGGCCTATATTTAAATGAGACAAGTGTTGCCACACCCAACTATTATAAATATGGTTTTAGGATTTTCTAGCCATCAGTCTGACAGACATAATTGTTTGCGTTTATATGTCTGGAAAACATTTGGAGAAGAGGGAAGCAGAGATTTCAAAGTAGCTAAAGCAAAGACAGTCTGACAAGAGCAAGGGCAAGATTCTATTAGGACAGAATTTCACTTGTGGGCAGCAGGATTTAACCATATGAGTACATGCAGAAGCAGGACAGCTGAACCCTCGTGTAATCAACCCAAAAGTCTGAAAAGATAAGGCTTAGCTGCATCTCAACAAAATTTAAATTTTTATAGATTATTTTAATACAACCATGACTAAAAAGTTTCTTTGAGATTAGATGGCAAAGTATTAATATGATGAAGATGTATTAAAATGTTTAGGAGAGGGGCACCCGGTTGGCTCAGTGGTTGAGTGTCTGCCTTTGGCTCAGGGTGTGATCCCTGTTCCAGGGATCGAGTCCCACATCAGACTCCCTGTGAAGAACCTACTTATCCCTCTGCCTGTGTCTCTGCCTCTCCCTCTATGTCTCTTATGAATAAATAAATAAAATCTTAATAAATAAAAAATAAATAAATAAATAAATAAATAAAATTTTAAAAATAAAACCTTCCGAAGGATCACTTCTAAGCATTATATTATTTTACTGGGCAATGTCAGATTTCAAAACTCTTGAAATAGGGGCTATTGACTTTTAAATTGTACACAATTGCATTATAATTTGCATGATTATTTTAATATAATTTACATTAAAATTCTTATAATTTACATTCTGTCTCTGTCTTTCTCTCTTCCATTAAAGTTAATTATGCACCTTAATTCACAGCAAATTACTACCGTTAGTCCATTTCTGAATTTACTTATTTGGTATATTTTACCTATTTCCCACTCCCATTCCTTACCTCCCTAAAATAGTAAACTATTCCAATGTGTTTGATGTGTATGCTTCTTTTCTATATGGTCTCATAGATTGAATGGTTTCTGTTATCTTTTTAACTCACAAAAACGATGCTATAAAGCTAGTTTTTGCTTTCCTATAAGGCATGTTGTTTTCAACATGTGTGTTTATTTAATCCATTGTCTAATATGTCTGTGTAGTATTCCACAGTGTACACCTACCAGACGCATCCATCCATCATGAAGTTATGAATGCCCAGACCGTCTATAGCTTGTTGATATCACAAGCAACACTGCACTAATCAATCTGTGTGTGTTTCCTTATAGACTTTGTGGTATGGGTCTAGGACTGGAATTGCCGGCTCAAAGAGCCTATAAATATTTAATTTTACCAAATACTGCTTCAGTGCTTTCAAGGAGCTCTGCAGCAATTTTTATCCCCACAACAAAATATGAGGATTCCTGTAGTTCACATTCTGCCAAATATGTGGCGTTATCCAGGCTCATAATGTATCTAAAATGATATCTCTTGATATAATTTTCATTTTTCTATTCCAGTGGCAAAGCAATGGATTACCTTGTTCCTGGCAAAATGGAGCTGAGGCCATGAGCAGATACACTAGCTCAGTGAACCTGGATGCTCTCTCCCATCTGACTATGGTGCTATTGGCCATTGGCATGTTCTTCACCACCTGGTTCTTCTTTTGAGAGGCTATCCCCACCAA
The DNA here is from genome assembly GCF_011100685.1 of Canis lupus familiaris. NCBI lineage: Eukaryota > Metazoa > Chordata > Mammalia > Carnivora > Canidae > Canis > Canis lupus. Next base: position 9,521,685 of record NC_049232.1, read on the forward strand.
GTACACTCGGGATCTCTACAAAGGCCTTCCCATCTCCCTGGTGGTGTTGCTCTATATGGGCTTTGTATTTCCCTTTTTGCTGTTCTGGGTCAGCACCTACATAATATCTCCCAAAGTTCCAACCAGGTGGCCTCACTGAATCTCTACTTTTGTAAACTAATTTCTCCTCTATTGATGGAAGTGTCTCTCCCACCTGCTGCTCACAATAAAGGCAGATGTATGAAAAAAATTTTTAATTCTTCTATTTACCAATGACTATGAACCTCTCCTTATAAGATTATTGACTTTTTAAGTCTTTTTCTGTAAGTTCTGGGTCCAATTGTTGCAATCTTATGTTGAGATATTTCTCTTTTTCTTATTGATTTATACTAATCTCTTGTCTAGTAAAACATACACAAACAGACACAAATACACAAACAGAAACAGTTGTATACAAATCACTTGGGGACTTCGATAAAATACATATTCTGATCCACTAGGTCTGAGGTGAGTCCCAAGAGTCTGCATATTCCAGATCCCACCACTATGATGACAATGATGATGCCTGTCCAAGAATCACACTTGAAATGGCAAGGGTTAAGACTATATTTGACTACTTGTTAACCTTTATTCTTTCACTTATATTTTATAGAAAATTCATCATGTTTCTCAAAAGTATCCAACTGGGGATCCCTGGGTGGCGCAGCGGTTTGGCGCCTGCCTTTGGCCCAGGGCACGATCCTGGAGACCCGGGATCGAATCCCATGTCGGGCTCCCGGTGCATGGAGCCTGTTTCTTCTCTCTGCCTGTGTCTCTGCCTCTCTCTCTCTGTGTGACTATCATAAATAATAAAAAATTAAAAAAAAAAAGTATCCAACTGGAGGTTTCAATGGAATTGATCAAAGTAACTAATATTAAAAATTAGAGGTCTTAAAAATATATTATCATTGATTAAAGGCTAACAATGTCCACTTATCTAGATCATTTTCTACCTTATTACCTTCATAATTTTTCCATAGATTTCTTGTGTAGTCGTGGTTAAGCTAAGTCCTAAATACATTGTAGTTTTTGTGAATTTTCTACAGTGTCTTATTTATAGTTGGTTATAACCGGTTTAGAGAGGGATGCTACTTATCATGTTTGTATTTTACCTGAAAACTTTGTAGAAAACTTATTAGTCCAAATACTTAATACTTTATTGATCGTGATTTATTGTGATCATTGTTGTTTTAGGTACATAACCTCTAAATTTGCCCCAAATCACAATTTCATCTTTTCTCTTTGAATTCTCAATACTTATTTTCCTCTCAGAGCACTGACCAAGACATCAAATGTTTGTTATATAACTGTTCTAGTGAATGTCCTAGTCTTGACCCATTTTTAAAAAAGAGCATCTAATGTTTTCAGTAAGTATGTTTGTTGTAGATTTTCAGCAATCATTTAATTGAATGGAAAAATATATGTTTATGTGTTTTTAGATATACTTATTGGGAATGTCCATTTTTACAGAAATATACCTATTTATATATGCATACATATGTTTCTTACATAATTAAAAAGTACATATGAATGTCTGTTCCCATGTACCCCAATTTGTTAATAATTGTTATAAAAACATTACTAAAGCATTTTTCTACATCTAAAGATGTTTAAATGATATTTTCCTAGAAATCATTAATACATAAATGAACTTACATAAAATAAACTGATAAATTCCTGATGTTGAATCATTTCATAACTTATATAACTGTTACTTGATCATTATATCTTATAAAATATATTTTAATTTATGTAGCCCTTGCAGTATTTCAGATTTTTGTATATAATTGTAAGTAAGAAGAGCCAATACTTTTCCTTTCCTCCTTATTGGGAATAAGATTGTACTAGTCTCCTTAAATGAGTTTGGAAGGTCTGATTTTTCCCTTTCAGTAGTTTATGTAGATAGTGTAACTAAGTCTGAAAACTTTGACACAATTCCCATGAAAACAGACCTTGGATATTCATGGCCATGGGTTTTGAATATCATTTTTATTTGTTTATCACTCTTTCATGTTTTATTCCTCCAAAGTTAAGTTCAGTAATTTGTAGTTTTATAGGAATTATTTCATCTAATTTCAAAATTATATCATTCTTTTATTAATCTTTCCTTTGAAAGCTTAGTAATCATCTCTAGTGTTCTTTATAATTTCCTTTTAATACAAATTATTTAAGCATATGTCATATGATTTCTAAACATACTGAATTTTTAATATAGCTTTGCGTTATTAAGTCTTAACTGCATTGCCTCATAAATGGAGCATTTCTTCTGTATAATACTGATATCATGGATTACTCAGGCCTAATCCACAGTTTGTTTTGGTAAATGTTCTAGTTTATTTAGTGTAGATACCTTTATAACTAGTACTCCAAGGTATATTCATTTTTTGCTCTTATCTCAGATACCTCTAATTATTACTTCTTACTTGATTTGTCAGTCCCTGAAACGTGTGTGTTAAAATGGATGATTTATCAACTATTTTCCACAGTCTGTTGTTTCACAGTTTCAAGGCTCTGGATATTTACCTGCATGTAATATTCATACATATCCATTGTTATATTATCTTTCTGTGTTATTACTTTTTAGATGATAAATTATTAACTATCATTCCTCAGAGAAATTAAATCATTGCTTCACATACAATAAACTTTAGTAATATTTTAATTGAATTAGGTTAGAACTGAATTAGATAATGTAACTGGCTTTTAAAGAGTGGGCAAGCAGGAAATAAGGCAGTCAGAGGCCCACAAATGAATTAGAATTATCAATACGTCCTTCTGCTCTTGAAATTTTACTGAGATTGAATGTCCCCAAGAGTTTTAAGAGCCAATTTATTTGAGCTGTAACCTAAGATATTACTGAGTTTATGAAATTGGAAACTATAAACTAGATCTTCTAATTCAGTTTGAAAAAGAAAGGAAAAGGAAAGTCAGAGGCATATGCATGCTCAAGAGACAAAGTAATGACAGAAATCAGAAATGGAACAAGAGAAAGAGAAAGAATGAAACAGATAAAAAGAGAGAAACAGAAACATAAAGACAAAGAGAGAACTGCCACATTCTCCAAACAATTACTGTGTTGCAGGCACTGGCTTATTTTCTTTAAAAATACTGTTTTATTGAAATGAACAAACATACCCCAAAGAACCATTTTTCACAAACAAAAAGATAAGAAGATCATTCCCAAGGGACAAGACAGATCAGACTTTTTCCAACACAGGTGAAATATTTATGATTTGTCTTCAGAGTCAGTTCAATTCAAAATAAGATGATGATTTTTCAAAATCCATGAACATGACCTATTTTAACACATTTTAGCAAGTAAATTTACTATAATTTTAGTAGAAATAACAAGGCTAAAATGTATGCCGTTGGCCATTATAAAACTACAGCTAAATATATAACCAATACTCACTCACATGTGAAAGAAATGTACTTAGGAAACAGAATTCGTATCTGCTCGTAACAGAAATAATCAATAATTTCCAACATTATTCAATTTAAAAATCATACAATTGCAGCTGTCTAAAATATGGACAATGTTAAAAAATTGTTTTAATATGTATATATAACATTTACCCTGTTAAATTTTTTACATTTTGGTCTTCAGTCTCTTAGTAAGGAATCCATGGAAACAGGGCTTTCCAGGGGCATGCTTTTACTTGATTTTCTCAATTTCTTATAAAAATCA